>NC_090653.1:299320916-299620916 GCF_040937935.1 Hyperolius riggenbachi | reverse complement strand
CCAGGTCGGCTGATGGAGAAAACCGGACAGGGGGTGGAGTTAGGGGCGGAGTCAGAAGCACACTTTTATGTAGAGTGGGGCTAAGCAATGGGCTTTTTAAAAAATGTTTTTTACAGTATTTATATCGCACTGACATCTTCTGCAGCACATTACAGAGTACATAGCCATGTCACTAACTGTCCTCACCAGTACATGCACATAAGAGACCGCTTTTCACCAGTAAATGCACAAGCATTACACGTAGCAACGTCGGGAAGCGCGGGCTCGGGGGCGGTACTTAAGCTGGCGTAACTTACGCCGCGTAAGCTGGCTGGCTGTGCCTTTGACTGACAGCCAGGCAGCGAATCAGCGGTCGCGCAGCGCTGGCGGACGGGTGGCGGGCCTGTTACCCAAAACGGGCTACACTGACTTCATAATCAAACTGTATTTCAATTGCTGTAATCGTGTTGAGAGACAGCAGTAACATAAGGTTTGACAAGCATGATGTGTGACAGCGTGCTGCTTCTATACAACACCCCCCGAGCTTTGTGTCCCCATCTCTCACTATCTTCCTACCTGGGTTAGTGCTGGCCCCTGTAGCAGATCCGAAGTTGAACGCCATACTGCTGGTGACGAGTCCTGCACAGTTTTGCCGAATTACAAACTGCAGGAAAACCCCGCTCCCACCATCAGGAGACAGCCTCACTACAGACACTGCGCATGCGCACACAAGTTAGTGCGGCATGTCGTACATCACCATGTCGCAACTTCGGAGCCGTACAGGCCGCCATGTTGGAGGCGGATCTCAGTATTGTTATGTGATGACAAACAGGGGCGGTGCCATATCCACAGTAGTGCTTCCCGAATCCCTATTGCTAATCGGGCAGAATGATCTCTGTGACTCCGAAACGGCTGATGAATGGATGTTTCGGAGTTACTGGCGGCAAGTGGCAAAAGGCATAAAACCGGACATCTTAATTGTCCGGTTTAACATGCCTTTTTGGACAGGACACAGCGGCTAAAAACCGGACTGTCCGGTCTAAAACCGGACACCTGGCAACCCTACATTCACTGCACTTGCAGCGTTTACATCCTGGAGCGGCCACGGATTGGCTGGCGGGAGCACGTGATGCGGAGAGCTCTGCTCACGTGGTCTCCGCAGCGCCTCCGACAGAGCAGGCACACCAAGAGCTGCTTGTAACGCGGCTCTTGGTAGCGTCCTGCTCCAACACCACCAGGCGTTGCGTTAGGGGCACGTTATGTGCCCTATAACGTCCCCTAAACGCAACGTCCTGGTGTGTAAGTAGCCTAAAGAGGGAAGATCCGCGCTACACATAAAAAACAAACTGCACTCACCTGGAGCTTCTTCCAGCTCCTGGCAGTCAATCGGTGCCCTCGCCACAGCTCCTCTCCCTCTCGGTGTCCAGCGATGAAGAAGCCGACCTCGCCAGGTCGGCTTCCGGTTAGGCGTCATGTGCGTTCCACGACGCGGGTCACATGGTGTAAGTGACATCATCTGGTCTCTACTGCGCAAGCGCAGTAGTTCTGCACCTGCGCAGTAGAGACCCAATGATGTCCCTACACCAAGTGACCCCCCCACCGTGGAGCGCACAGAAGCCGACCTGGAAGCTGACCTGGCGAGGTCGGCTTCTTCATCGGTGGACACCGAGAGGGAGAGGAGCTGTGGCGAAGGCACCGATTGACTGCCAGGAGCTGGAAGAAGCCCCAGGTGAGTGCAGTTTGTTTTTTATGTGCAGCGCAGATCTTCCCTTTAAGGGTTTGTTCACACTTAGAGCGTTTTCAGGTATTTTTACGCCCCGGGGTTTTTTAAAAAATCGCCCTAAAGCGCTTGTGCAATGATTCCCTATGAGAGAGTTCACATCTGAGCGGCTCAATTGCGATCCGATCAGCAAAGTGCTGCCTGTACCATTTTCAGGGCGATTTGCCTTAATGGAGGGTATAGGGAAATCGCAATCAAGCGCTTTGTATAGCGATTTCCCCAGCGCTTTCATGAATAAATATATTGTATTTTTTCATTCCCGGGTGAAAGAGTTCACTTACTGACTGACGTCAGGAAGTGAAAAAGGGAATCGATCTGCAAAAAGCGCTTAGGCAAAATGCCAGCATAAAAGCGCCGGGTGGCGCTAAAAACAGCCCACAACAACGCTGGCATCAGCTATTGCGATATATGAGGTGAACAAGGCCTTACTGTCCCCCGATCACCCCATGCAGAGTGTGGTGAGGGGGCATAGAGACGGGCTGCCTAGCGATTGTATTATTATTATTAGTGATTTATAAATTGCGAACATATTCCGTGGCGCTGTACAAAGCAAGAAACAAACATGGGGTGCATAATAATACAAACAATGGTATTACGCCAATATACACAATACTGAGTTGTTAATGACAGTGATGAAAGTAACACTATGAATAAATAGTATAACCTATTCCAAGACACAAAAGGTGAGAGGACCCTGCCCTTGTGAGCTTACAATCTAAAGGGTGAGACTATTATATGAGACTAAAGCTACATACCCAGCCGCGTCATGATTTTTTAAATGATTTTTCTAACGACTGGCGATTTTTTTTTTTGCACAGTGTGGGTATGTGTGAGCGATTAGGCGAACAGCGATTTGCGATGTGCTGCAATTACGGCCATCATGGCGGATCTTTAAGATCCCTGATGACTCCCGAGTAAAGTGTCGCAATCCTTTGAACTCTTATTCACGCCCATCGTGTGCCGCTGCGAGTAGGAAGATAAATTGGGGAACACTTGTTCGTCAGGCCGCGTCGCTCAGCACTCCTCTCATCCATCATGTGCATCGTCGTGTGCCGTTGCGTGTTCCCACGGGTAGGAAGACGGATCCAGGAACGCTTGTTTGCCTGCCGCGGCGCTGAGCGTTTCCTGATCGGTCTAGCTCTGAATACGGGGGCTTGTTGTTTCTCTCCGTGATAGAGGAATTCGTGTAATCGGTGCCGCCCATGCTAGATCGGGTACGGCAGGTGCACTTGCTGCTCTTTTAAGTCCCGCTTCACACCGCCGGCAGCTCGTTTCGCCCCGCGCTCACATGCTTCTCTGCTACCGAGCAGAACATGTGTGTGATTTCTCTGTGAAGTAAGGACCGGCACATCTGTCTGTATTGTCTTCCTCCATAAAGAGGCACTTTGTTACCTCAAAACGTCGGATTTCTAGGCGGCAAATAAAATTTGCATACTTATGTTGGAGTGGTGGTCCATAATTTTCCACTTTCCTATACTTGTCATTGAGGCTGAATCGTCTCAGAAATCAGCAGGAATGATGCAGAAGCCACGTTTCCGTTTGGGAGAAAATCACATCGTTCTGGTGTGCTCCATCCCATTCATATACATTAGCCAAGCGCTTTAAAAAGTTTTTAAAAACGCTCAGAAGCGCTCTTGGTGTGCACCAGGCCAGAGTGTGTGTACAGCATCCTCTGATGCCCCCTTGGCCAGTGATTAGCCCGGTGGAATGATTCGGACAATTGCAGTGCTTTCACCATTCACCCTGTCCCGCGTGATGTCACTTTGGCCCTCCTCTCCCCGTATAGCAACAGAACACGTCGCTAGCCTACAGGATAGCAAATTATCAGTATAGTGTAGGCCCTGCAATGTCCCCCGAGGTATCGGTTTCTGATCCCCACCGGGCAATATACCTTGTATGTGTGTACAAGGCTTAAGTGCTTACACACAGCCAATTTTGATTGGCCAAGGATTAGCCAATTTTACCAGTTCCACGTAGTACAAGATCTTTCCTACACAATCTATTTCCAAAATGATTCCGTTTCAATTGATTTTAACCTAGAGTTATTTGAAAGTATTGTTGGAGTGGACAGAAAATGTAGGTATATTGGGGCGGGGCAAGAGTGGTGGTGGTCGATCTGAGGCCCACCGTGCAACGCTGCAATTCAATTAATTTTCAGTAGATTTGCTTTGCCACATTGGGCTGTATTCACAATCACATATGCGGTAAGAGATTTTTGTTTTACCGCTATATTTTCAGCAGTGATCATTTCAACATTTTTTCCACATTCATTAAAAATGTTCTGCATGTTTTCCGCAGCTGACAGTGAGATTGTACGATCGCATTGTATAGTGTATGGTGAGAAGGGGGCACATGTCTATCGGTGAGATTGTACAATCGCATTGTATAGTGTATGGTGAGAAGGGGGCACAAGGCTATCGGTGAGATTGTAGATCGCATTGTATAGTGTATGGTGAGAAGGGGGCACAAGGCTATCGGTGAGATTGTACAATCGCATTGTATAGTGTATGGTGAGAAAGGGTTATATGGCTTTTGGTGAGATTGTACAATCGCATTGTATAGTGAATGCTGAGATTGTACGATGTGTGGCAGGTGCTCCAACGTTTTGTCCTATGCGTCGATTTTGCCTACATTCCCTTCTGCGCGTGCTCAGTACTTTCCACGCCCACTCTGCACATGCGCATTTAGGTTCTCTCATTTCCCCTCATCGTTTTACCCTACGGGTGTGCGGAGTAATAGCCTGTGGTTGGAAGGAGTGCAGCGGCAAATGTGTCCTAATGAGCAGGCCCCTTTTTAGGGGCTGTGCAGCCGCCCTGAGCACAGATGAACCAGCTATAACTGCTACATTTTCAAACTTATTTCCATTATTACTTTATTAGCAATATCATACAGTGAAACACCTAAACAATCAGCCTATTTCCATAGTAGGTTATTTCGATTTGTAGGTCTCCTCGATGGAGTTTCCATCATTCTGGCATTAGCGTAGGACATTTCGACAATGACTATCATTCATGAACAGGCTGTCGGTAAGGGGAACCCGTGCGGGAGAATACCGCCGTCGGTAGTTGTGCCTTCTGGGTGGTAATTCATAAAGTTTGTGCCTGGGGCGGTAGCAGTGCGGAGGTTTTCTGGAGCATGGTGTCGGCAGGCGGGCGGTAGGCATGCGGAAACAGAAAAGCTGGTCGAGTCCCTCCATGCGGTGCTCTCTCTGCTGATGTGTGGGAGGTCCGTCCCATTCACTTACATGTATTCCGCAAGCTTCCCGCTACATCCAGGGGATCGGTAATCCCCTTCCGCATACCGCTATGCGGAAATGTTTATGAATGAACCTTTTGCTACTTTTTCTGGATAACTGCGTATCAAAGCCGCACAAGGCGGTACGTTGTCACTCTGCACGGGAATGTCAGCTCCACATGCGGAAAGAGGCTTTATGAATGCAGAACTTGCTCGGTGGTCGGTAAAGTCAGCGGTATTACGCATTTCCGCATGCGGGAATGCTTTATGAATGATAGACAATGTAGGGCAAAACGTTGGAGCACCGGCGCTACCCTAGATGCAAAGGTGGCAATTGCCCCAGAGCTTGTAGGGGCCCCTAGGTTTCTCCTCCCTTAATGTTCCTTCCAGCAGGGGGCTCTGCAGAGTCTTTGGCAGAGCAGTGTCTCGTGACTCGTCGCCTGTGCTGATGATGAGCAGGGTAGATGCTGCATTGCCAAAGGGCCCAGGAGGGAAGTTTGCCTGCTACAATGGGCCCCTATTGGCACTTTTTGGTCGGGGGTGTCTATTGGAGGGCCCTAGTGTTAATTTTGCCCCGGGGCCCCACTGGTACTAGAACCAGCCCAGCCTGCATCTATAGGAGTCTTTCTGGAAGGCGGGAGAGCGGAAGAAAAGTTACTGTACCTTTAAAAAACTAGCCGTCACTCGACTGTGAGGAGAGACCACGCCCATTGGGCGGAGCTTAACGCCTTTCCGAATCTATGAGCCGGGCCAATCAGCGCAGAGGGGTGTGTCTAATTTTAATAGCCACGTCGTCTGGGAAACGAGGCCGCGCGCTGGATAATGGATGGGGCGTGGCAGTTCCCATAGTAACGGGGAACGCCGCTCTGGACGGAAGCCGCTGCGAGTCACATCGCTGTCATCGGACTTGCGGGACCCCGGCGGGGAAATGGACAAATACCAGGTGTGACGTCACTGACTGGCAGGTGGGAGCGGGAGGGGCCTCTGTGACTCTAACAGCTGTCTGTGTCCCTGTTGGGCTGACGTCACTTCCTGTGGTGGTCTACTTCCCCAGCTCTTCTGTATGGAGCCCTGCTTCCGGGGGGCGTGTCTCTCCTGCAGTCACGTGACATTTCTCTAAGATTTCCCACTAATTGCACTGAGAAGGGGAGTTATTATTAATAATATCATATGGCAAAGGCTGAGATACTCAAAGTTCTGGCTTGCATGCAAATTAAATGCAAGTTGTATGCAGCTTGGAATTGGGCCAATCAAAAGCTGCAGGAAACACATCTGATTGGCCCAATTTCAAGCTGCATGCAATTTGCATTTCATTTGCATGCAAGTTGGAAAGATTAGCATGTTGTTAATCATTTGTGATTGTCACCCACTGAGGGACAGCTGCTTAAAGTGTAACCGTCAGGCATAAAATCAATTCTTTATTTTTATCTGGCAACCAGGTAATCCAAAAGTTAAAATCTCTATTACTTTTCTTGTTGATAAATGATCATTCCCCAGTTTACCTGACTCTTATTTGGTACGTTGCCACACAAAGGAAGTTGCAGGGCATGCTGGGTTGTCTTTTTTTGCTTCTTTATTTCCCCTCAGACATAACTAATGTGCAGAAGCAAAAAAGGACAACCCAGCATGCCCTGCAACTTCCTTTGTGCGGCAACGTACTAAATAAGAGTCAGGTAAAGTGGGGAATGATCATTTATCAACAAGAAGAGATTTTAACGTTTGGATTGCCTGGTTAGCATCCTTATTACTTGTTTACCAGATAAAAATAAAGAATTGATTTTTGATTTTATGCCCGACAGTTACACTAGATACTGTAAAGTCCCTGCTGTATGCATGCAGTATTATTCACACAAGGATATGTATGATAATAACCTATACACCATCTCCTGACGCTGCTGTGGTTCCGGCAGGTGCTGGAGGAATGGGGGGCCGGAGCCTTCGGGGTGACCAGCCTGGTGGCGGAGCCGATGGAGGGAAGACATTTTGTTGTGAAAAAGGTGAGCTGAGAGTTTACTGAAAACTATGAACATCTTGTGGAGAGTTACTGGTTCATTTACTGAGCCGAGATGATGCATTGTGGGTAGTGGTGTAGCAATAGAACCTGAGAAGGGGGCATGGATAGGGAGCCTGGTAGGGGGGCCTGCCTAGGGCTGTTTTCAGTGGCAAGAGGGGGAGGGGGCAGTGAGCACACAGCGGCAGGGAGGGGGGCCCAACTCACCCCCCCTCCTCACCTTGGGCGCCCCCCCCCCATTCAGCACTCCCAGCTATCTATACCAGGGGCACCTATAGCTGGCTAACCTATACTGGAGGCACCTATAACTTGCTCAAAGTTCAGTGGGACCAGCGCTCAGCGATACTTGTACTTTACACCAGATGATTAAAGGCAGACCCCCCTTCAGGGGGAGACTCACCAGATCCTGCGGCCACCTGGGCCCGTCCTCACGTTCGAGGTATTGGCCACCCCGCAGCCTCACTGGCAGTCCACTTTCAGTTGCTCCCGATCGGGCCGTCTAGCGGAGGATCCTGATGGCTTGGGAAGACGGCGAGGGACTGATCAGCCTGAAGAGGGCTCAGGATCTGGTGAGTCTCCCCCTGAAGGGGGGTCTGCCTTTAATCATCTGGTGTAAAGTACAAGTATCGCTGAGTGCTGGTCCCACTGAACTTTATTGATGGTGCATACATCTAGGGACAGCGCTCCCAACAGCTAAATAGTTGAAATCACTAAGGTCTAGACTGTGGTTGATGCTTGTCTGGGTGGTTTTTACCCCCATTTGATCTGAATTTGACTATATATACGAGCGCAGTATTGGGGTGCTATTTTTTATCTACCTATAACTTGCTATCTATACTGACGGCAACTATACCTGGCTACCCATACTGGGGGCACCTATAGCTTGCTAACCTATACTGTAGGCACCTATAACTTGTTATCTATACTGGGGGCAGCTATAACTGTCTAGCCTATCTATACTGGGGCAACCTATAGCTAGGTAACCCATACTGGGGGCAACTATACCTGGCTATCTATACTGGGGGCACTTTCTAACTTTACTGGAGACACCTATAGATGGCTAACTATACTGGAGGCAACTATACCTGGCTACCTGTACTGTAAGTTTTTCTGCCTACACTGTCTTTCCAATTTCTGTTTATTGTTTTTTTTTTTTTTGGGGGGGGGGGGACATCCAAAGTTTTGCACGGGGCCCAGTGATTTGTAGTTACGCCCCTGATTGTGGTTAAATCTGGATGATCAGCAATCAGCATTGGTTCATTTACTGAGCTGAGGTGATGCATTGTGGGTATATCGGGATGATCAGAACTGTCAAATTCACATCTTTTCACAATTCAAAATTTCCTTACCAATGTATGAATCAAAGGGAATGTGAAGTGAGGAAAGTCACTTGAAGTTTGATACTTGGCTATGTGGAGGGAAGGCTCTGGACTCCATAATTTGTAGAGAGAGTAGGAGGCGCCCGGTAGAACGGAAATAATATATTCACTCTATATGGTAGATACAACATTCAGTAAAAAATGGTGTGATCCTACCTTCTAGATGTCCCCTTTCGGGAAATATACAAACTGGAATTTTTGGCTTTAGTATATCGATTTTATTTTGCACAAGACAACGCGTTTCACGGTCAAAACCGCTTCCTCAGGTCAGTGATAGTGCCTCTGTAGGATAGCTTCCAAGCATCCGGGCGCCCGCCAAAAATTCCAGTTTGTATATTTCCCGAAAGGGGACATCTAGAAGGTAGGATCACACCATTTTTTAGTGAATGTTGTATCTACCATATAGAGTGAATATATTATTTCCGTTCTACCGGGCGCCTCCTACTCTCTCTACAAATTTACCCTAACCCCTTGCCCTAGGGGAAGATCTATATCGGAATTTTTCCAAGGGATCTATTTTTTTTGGAGCAGCGACCAAGAACCGAGACCGAGTGGGGACGGTACTTTCCCACAGGCGAGAACAATTGGTTGCCTCATCCAGCAACCTACTCTTGTGAGTATAACATTTGTTGCATTTACTTAAAGAGAACCAGAGATGAAGCACCCTCTTGTATTTTACCTTATAAATCAGTGGGAACATGACAGTAAACACCTAATCTGCCCTTTGTTTCATTGTTCTCTGTGTAATCTGACTGTTATCACCTCTGATAAGAATCCCCGACTGAGCATTCAGGCTGCTCCGTCTAGCTTTGCTATGGAAAGATTATAGCTGAGTCTGTCTTCTCTGGTGTCTTTTCAAGCCCAAGCCTGCCCCCTTGTGGCTCTGCTATAATGACTCAGCTATAATTATTCCCTGCAAAGCCAGACTGAATGCTCAGTCTGGGATTCTTGTGACTGCTGATAACAGACACTTTTAGCAGTGAGGATGAAACAGAGAGCAGGGTAAGTGTTTTCTCTAATGTTCTTACTGATATACATGGTAAAATACACACGGGTGCTTCGTCTCTGGTTCACTTTAAAGAGGAACTGTAACGACAAAACGTCCCCTGGGGGGTACTCACCTCGGGTGTGGGAAGCCTCAGGATCCTAATGAGGCTTCCCACGCCCTCCTCCGTCCCTCAGGGGTCTCGCTGCAGCCCTCCGTGAAAGATGACGTCAATACTTACCTTCCTGGCTCCTGCGCAGGCGCTCTGACGGCTGTCGGCTCCGAAGTAGGTGGAAATACCCGATCGCCGTCGGGTCTGCTCTACTGCGCAGGTGCAAGTCTCCGGCACCTGCGCAGTAGAGCGGACCCGACGGAGATCGGGTATTTCCGTCTATTTCCGTGCCGAAAGCAGCCACAGCGCCCCCGCTGGAGCCAGCAAAGGTAAATATTGAAGCTACAGTCGGGCCTGTCGCCGGCTGTTCGGAGGGCTGCAGCGAGACCCCCGTGGGACAGAGGACGGCGTGGGAAGCCTCATTAGGATCCGGAGGCTTCCCCCACCCGAGGTGAGTACCGCCCCAGGGGATGTTTTTGTTGTTACAGGGTCTCTTTAACCTTCCTATACCAACTAACGTATTGCACCAGATTGGGCTCACGGACCTCCTGTGTTTTCTCACCCAATACCCCTACTGGACTCCATAATGCCTTCTCAGTCCGTCCCATCGTTCCTCTGCTGTCAGCAGCTACTCGCCCCCCTAGGTCTTCACTACTCCTCGGGCAGCCTCAGGAATTACTCACGTCCCCCAGTGCTTACAAAGACAAGCGCATTGTAATCATTTAAAACTATTTTGCGGCATCAATCTCTAGCAGATTATTATTTACAATTATTACTTATTGTAAATATAAAGCGGCAGCATATTATGCAGCACTGCACAATAGATATGATTATGATCAACTCTGCCAGATATCGATGCTACAAATCAAATGATCTTTAGTGAGAGAAGTGATGTGCTCACTGATCGTATCTCTCTGTGTTGTATGGAATATATTATTTCTTAAAGAACCCTTATCTGGAACTCTCTTCCTCAGCCTGTACGTCATGCTCCAAACCTGGACATCTTTAAACGCACTCTTAAAACACAGCTTTTCAGACAAGCTTATAACATTCTATAGCCCTTATTTACTTATCTGTCACAATGTAATTAGAGGCAAAGGGTCACTGCCTCATCCATCCTCCACCCCCTTACCTAGTGTGTCCCCCACAACCCATTAGATTGTAAGCTCGCAAGGGCAGGGTCATCCTCCTAATGTTTACTGTTTTGTAACAATATTTGTGCTGCTTAGAACTCTGTTGTACATTTGTTAGTTGTATCAATGTTCCCCTTGTCGTCTTATTGTGCTTTGTAAAGCGCTGCGGAATATGTTGGCGCTATATAAATAAAAAAAATAATAATAATAATTACATTGACAATAATCTGTGTTTTTGCTGCAGGTGGAGTGTATAGACGAGCGGGAAGCCAATCTGGCCCTGGAAGAGGTAACTGACCAGCACTGTCCTCAGAGGAGCTCACAATCTAATACTACCATAGTCATAGTGTAATGTCCTACCATATTATTATTATGTATTTATATAGCACTGACATCTTCTTCAGCACATTACAGAGTACATAGCCATGTCACTGACTGTCCTCAGAGGAGCTCACAATCTAATCCCTACCATAGTCATAGTCTAATGTCCTACCATATTATTAATATGTATTTATATAGCACTGACATCTTCTGCAGCACATTACAGAGTACATTATAATCATTTAGTATTTATATAGCGCCGACATCTTCCGCAGTGCTGTACAGAGTATATAGTCTTGTCACTAACTGTCCCTCAGAGGAGCTCACAATCTAATCCCGACCACAGTCCTATGTCTATGTATGTATCATGTAGTGTATGTATCGTACTCTAGGGCCAATTTTTTTAGGGGTAAGCCAATTAACTTATCTGTATTTTTATGGGATGTGGGAGAAAACCCGGGTGCATGGAGGAAACCCACACAGACACGGGAAGAACAGACAAACTCCTTGCAGATGTTGGACTGGCTGGGATTCGAACCAGGGACCTAACGCTGCAAGGCAGAGCGCTAACCACTACGCCACCATGCTGCTCTAGTCATGTCACTGACTGTCCTCAGAGAAGCTCACAATCTAATCCTACCATAGTCACAGTCTAATGTCCTACCATATTATTATGTATTTCTATAGCACTGACAACTTCTGCAGCACTTTACAGAGTACATAGTCATGTCACTGACTGTCCTCAGAGGAGCTCACAATCTAATCCTACCATAGTCATAGTCTAATGTCCTACCATATTATTATTATGTATTTATATAGCACTGACATCTTCTGCAGCACTGTACAGAGTACATAGTCATGTCACTGACTGTCCTCAGAGGAGCTCACAATCTAATCCTACCATAGTCCTAGTCTAATGTCCTACCATATTATTAGTATGTATTTATATAGCACTGACATCTCCTGCAGCACTGTACAGAGTACATAGTCGTGTCACTGACTGTCCTCAGAGGAGCTCACACTCTAGTCCTGCCATAGTCATAGTTTAATGTCCTAACATATTATTATTATTATGTATTTATATAGCACTGATCTCTTCTGCAGCACATTACAGAGTACATAGTCATGTCACTGACTGTCCTCATAGGAGCTCACACTCTAATCCTACCATAGTCATAGTCTAATGTCCTACCATATTATTATTATGTATTTATACAGCAATAGCACTGACATCTTCTTCAGCACATTACAGAGTACATAGCCATGTCACTGACTGTCCTCAGAGGAGCTCACACTCTAATCCTACCATAGTCACAGTCTAATGTCCTACCATATTATTATTATGTATTTATATAGCACTGACCTCTTCTGCAGCACATTACAGAGTACATAGTCATGTCACTGACTGCCCTCAGAGGAGCTCACACTCTAATCCTACCATAGTCACAGTCTAATGTCCTACCATATTATTATTATGTATTTATATAGCACTGACATCTCCTGCAGCACTGTACAGAGTACATAGTCATGTCACTGACTGTCCTCAGAGGAGCTCACACTCTAATCCTACCATAGTCACAGTCTAATGTCCTCCCATATTATTATCATGTATTTATATAGCACTGACATCTCCTGCAGCACATTACAGAGTACGTAGTCATGTCACTGACTGTCCCTCAGAGGAGCTCACAATCTAATCCTACCATAGTCATAGTTTAATGTCCTACCATATTATTATTATGTATTTATATAGCACTGACATCTCCTGCAGCACTGTACAGAGTACATAGTCATGTCACTGACTGTCCTCAGAGGAGCTCACACTCTAATCCTACCATAGTCACAGTCTAATGTCCTCCCATATTATTATCATGTATTTATATAGCACTGACATCTCCTGCAGCACATTACAGAGTACGTAGTCATGTCACTGACTGTCATCAGAGGAGCTCACAATCTAATCCTACCATAGTCATAGTCTAATGTCCTACCATATTATTATTATGTATTTATATAGCACTGACATCTACTGCAGCACATTACAGAGTACATAGTCATGTCACTGACTGTCCTCAGAGGAGCTCACACTCTAATCCTACCATAGTCATAGCCTAATGCCCTACCATATTGTTATATTCTGTGCTGTTTTAATTCATCTTTCCACTCTCCATGTCATTTCCTGTTCCAGTGTGTACTGATTTATGTTTTCCCTGTTTTTTCCTGTACAGGTGTTGCCTCTGTTGGAGCTGCAGCACCCCAACATCTGCCCCTACAAGGAGTTTTTCATGGTGTGGGATAACCAGGTGAGGAGGCAGCAGACATCTGGAATACAGTCTGGGACTGTCACTAATCCCCGCAGTCCGGCAGTTCAGTCCAATGAAATTTGCTTTTTGTTTTGCTTGACAGTGAAAATTGTTACAAATTGCCCGACTGCATCTAATGTGATTTTTATTTATTTATTTTTAGATCTCTTCGTTGTTCTTTTGCGTGGTGATGGAGTACTGCGATGGGGGGAATCTGGAGGAGACGGTGCAGCTAAAGAGGCAGCAGAAACAAAAGATTGAAGAAAATGTAACGTATTCTATATATTCCAATACACGGCTATGACTGGGGGGCATTCTAAAGCAAGTCTGAAGCATAAATAAAAATCAGATACTCACCGAAGGAGAGGGAGGCTCTGGGTCCTATAGAGACTTCCCGTTCTCCTGCCAGTCTCCCCGTCCCCCTGCAGGCTCCTCCGTTTGTATCTCCTGCTGCGGGAAACTTCGGCAATGTTAGGAAGCACTCGGGCTCCTGAAGATGTACTGCGAGTGTGCGCAGTACAGAGTGGTCCATCTTCAGGAACACCTACCCTGCTCTCTGTTTCATCCTTCACTGCTCAGCCTGCTTGTTATCAGCCCTAATAAAATCTCCCACTGAGCATTCAGTCTGGCTTTGCCCTGGAATGATTATAGCTGAGTCTGTCTTATCTGATGTCTTCCCAAGCCTGCCCCCTTCTGGCTCTGCTATAATGACTCAGCTATAAATGATTCCTGAGCAAAGCCAGACTGAATGTTCAGTCGGGGATTTTATCAGGGCTGTTAACAAGCAGGCTGAGCAGTGAAGGATGAAACAGAGAGCAGGGTAGGCATTTTCTCTAATGTTCCCACTGATCTATATGGTAAAATACATGAGGGTGCTTCGTCTCTGGTTCTATCTGTGTTTTTATTTTCCCTTCAGGCTCCCTTTAAGTGAAACAGTTTTAGTTTAGTAATTTTAGAAGGATTTATAATAGATGTAGCAGTGGTAAGACACACACATGTCATAGAATCATTCGGCTATTCCTTCCAGCATATTCTATATTCCCTTGCTACCCTTAGGCCCTGTTCAGACTGTCAGCGTTTGTAGAACGCGTATAAATTCAAACAAACGCAAGTTGAAAAACGCATGTGTTTTTCTTGCGTTCCAATGCGTTTTCTATTGCGTTTTGCACACACACGTGACCCAGGGGAAACAAAATATGGGAGCCGCAGAGGGAAACGTACGCTAAAACGCAATAGTACGCGTTTTTGATACACGTCCATAGACTTTCATTGCGTCCGTTTCTATGCGTGACGCACAGAACTGCGTGCAGCAATGCGGATGAGAGATGTATGCGTCTCATACGCATACATGTGAACGAGGCCATTGAAAAGCATTGATAGGCGTTTTTATGCGTATATTGTACCCGTATGCGTTCCCTCAAAACAGCTAGGAACGCACATAGTCTGAACAGGACCATAGAGTTTCAGTATGTGTGTGTTTTTCCATGGGGGGTGGATATCCAGCAAAATAAACACCTTGGCAGCCAGTCTGACATACTGCGAGCTAAGCCTGTATGGCTTTAAGGATCCTGTATTGTTTTTATTCATAGTCATCTCTCTTATATTACAGGTTATTCAACGTTTCCTCGGTCAGATGGCGGATGCTCTGACATATATTCACAGCAAGAATTTACCACACAGGTACCTCTTCTCTGTACTGCACCCTCCTGCACTCAGAATCACACAGCTGCTATTCTGTCTGGATACCCTAGTTACCCTCCACTGAAATAGGAAGTGAGGAGAGTGTCTGACGGAAGCTGCCAAACCACATGCAGTTCCACATCAGCCACACACGTTGTGTACTCAGCTTTGTTCCTGGGTGCAGCATTAGCCAATGGGGTTCTCGAGTGCCTACGTGTGTGTAGTGTGTGACGTGTGGGATGTATGTGTGTATGTATGTATGTGTGACGTGTGTGTGTATGTATGTGTGTGTGTGTGTGTGTGTGTGTGTGTATGTATGTGGTGTGTGTGTGTGTGTGTGTGTATGTATGTTTGTGGTGTGTGTGTGTGTGTGTGTGTGTATGTATGTGGGGCGTGTGTGTGTTTGTACAGTGTTTGTATGTTTGTAGTGTGTGTGTGTGTGTGTGTGTGTATATGTTTGTACAGTGTGTGTGTGTGTGTGTGTGTGTGTGTATGTTTGTAGTGTGTGTGTGTGTGTGTATGTGGGGCGTGTGTGTGTGTGTATGTTTGTACAGTGTGAGGGGTGTGTGTGAGTATGTTTGTACAGTGTGTGTATGTTTGTAGTGGGTGTGTGGTGTGTGTGTATGTTTGTACAGTGTTTGTATGTTTGTAGTGTGTGTGTGTATATGTTTGTACAGTGTGTGTGTGTGTGTGTGTGTATGTATGTGGGGCGTGTGTGTGTGTGTGTGTGTATGTTTGTAGTGTGTATGTGTGTGTGTATGTGGGGCGTGTGTGTGTGTGTATGTTTGTACAGTGTGAGGGGTGTGTGTGAGTATGTTTGTACAGTGTGTGTATGTTTGTAGTGGGTGTGTGGTGTGTGTGTATGTTTGTACAGTGTTGGGGGTGTGTGTGTGTTGTATGTATGTGGGGCGTGTGTTGTGTGGGTGTGTATGTATGTTTGTACAGCGTGTGTGTGTTGTATGTGTGGGGTATGTATGTATGTGGGGCGTGTGTGTTTGTGTGTGTGTATGTATGTGGGGTGTGTGTTCGTGTGTGTATGTATGTGGGGTGTGTCTGTGTGTGTGTTTATGTGTATGTATGTGGGGTGTGTGTGCGTGTGTTGTGTGGGTGTATATGTATGTTTGCACAGCGTGTGTGTGGGGTGTGTGTGTGTGTGTGTGTGTGTGTGTGTGTGTGTGTGTGTATAGATACAGTGTGTGTGTGTGTGTGTGTGTGTGTGTGTGTGTACGGCAGTCTGTAGGAAAAGCTGGCCATCTGTGATGCAACAAGCCACATCAATCATAATTTCTATTGATTCATGGCAAAAATCAATCTACATTATGATCGGACCTGACAGTAAACTTCAGTCGATTGGATGAGGCGGTAGACCAACGGCCCATAGCATTGTACTGTATTGAACAGTGCACCCTGCAGTTCTATAGATTTCATGGTGAAATCTGTGGAAAATCTGTGTGCTGTGTATGGGGGGGGGGGGGGGGGGATTTAAACCCTCTCTGATCATATTCAGATCAGACAGGGATTGATCTGTTGGCCACGTTGAGCAGAAATCTATGCATGTACCTTAAATATTTGCGGCTGTGTAGACACGCCAATCTGCTCACATTTGCACTTGTTTTTTTAGCAGCAAGGATTAAAGGGAACCTAAACTGAGAAGAATATGGATTGTTTGTCTTAAAATAATACCAGTTGCCCGACCCTCCTGCAGATCCTGTGTCTCTAATACTTTCAGCCACAGTCCCTCAACAAGCATGCAGATCAGGTGCTCTGACTGAAGTCAGACTGGATTAGCTGCATGCTTGTTTCAGGTGTGTGATTCAGACACTACTGCAGCCAAAGAGATCAGCAGGACTGCCAGGCAACTGGTATTGTTTAACCTCCTGAGCGTTACACCACTCAGGAAGTCTTGCTGCCTCAGAGTCCATAGGATGAATCTATATAAGATTTAATAGCTGCAACAGGTTTTAGCACTAGACTGGCTAGTAAAGGTGTCTGGCACCCCCCGATCGCCTGCGATTTCGAAGCCCCCCCCCCCCCCCCGATCCCCCCATTTCTACATTACCCAGCCTGGCTCCAGCGATCGGCGCAGCCTCCCTGCACAGCTCCGGTCTTCTCTATGGGGAGGATCGGGACTGCACATGACGTCATGTACGATCCTCCCCGTAGTGAAGACCAGAGCTGTGCGGGGAGGCTGCGCCGATCGCTGGATCCAGGCTGGGTAATGTATAAGTGGCTGGATCCGGTGATGGGGGGCAATCGGAGGGTGCTGGCCACCAATACTAGCTATAGTGCTAGCTAACTCCGTTTGCAGTCATTAGATCTATTAGATTCATCCTGGGGGACTCCTGATGCTAGCGAGCAGTATGCCAGATGGCCTCAATTCACTAAGATCATGCTGGAGATAATAAGGCAAGAGAAAACTTACCTCCACATAAGAGAGTTATCTTATCTCTTCATTCCTTACGTTACCTCCTCTGTAGTTAAGTTACCTCCTCTGTAGTTATTTTCACATGCAGTTAATAAACAGCCTGTCTTTAACTCTGGAGTTATTTTAAGGATTGAAGAGTTAACTTAAAGATAGAAGAGTTAACTTTAGGTTTGCCTGAGGTAAAATGTTTCCTGAATACTACATGCCTTATCACCATAGTGACAGCTCTAGAAGAGTTATTAAAGGACTTACGAGGCCAAGTCCATCAAAAAAAATAAAAAAAAGTTAGCTACCTTGCTCAGCTTGTAAGGCACGGAGGACGCCGTCCGGGCCCTCCGTGCCGTTCCGCCTGGTCCCCGCCGCTGCACAGCCCCCCGAACGGTCCCCGACCGCGCGGCCCGGGTCGGGCTCCCCAGCCCTTACCAAGATGGCTGGCGGAGCTGGCCGCGGCTGCGCAGTCCGCATAGCCGCGAGTGCGGCTGCACAGCTCTAAGGCCAACCCCCCGATCCACGCTACTGTTGCGTGGATCGGGGGGTTGGCCTTAGAGCTGCGCAGCCGCACTCGCGGCTATGCGGACTGCGCAGCCGCGGCCAGCTCCGCCGGCCATCTTGGTAAGGGCTGGGGAGCCCGACCCGGGCCGCGCGGTCGGGGACCGTTCGGGGGGCTGTGCAGCGGCGGGGACCAGGCGGAACGGCACGGAGGGCGCAGACGGCGTCCTCCGTGCCTTACAAGCTGAGCAAGGTAGCTAACTTTTTTTTTATTTTTTTTGATGGACTTGGCCTCGTAAGTCCTTTAAAGACAGCAGATAAGCTTAGTGAATTGAGGCCACAGTGTCAGGAGGTTAAAAGGAAACATCCATATCCCTCTCAGTTTAGATTCCCTTTAGGTGCCCATCAAACATCCAATTTTCCCAACCAGAGACCATCTGATCAGATCATTGCAGTCAATTAGAAACAAATATTCAGGCCCACCAACTAAGGGGAAAATGATAAGCAATCCGATTAGCCCTTGGCTGCCCATCCCCGCCCCTCGCTCAGTGATGTACTTCCTGCTGGACAGGAAGTGTGCCACTAGGATTCCCAGGTCTCCCCGTCATGTTCATGTCCCTCTGCGCATGCACGCTGCACCGCCAACATGTTTAAAATGTCTGCGTCGCTTACTGATTCTCATGACGTCCGCTGCCATTCAATCGCCGCAGATGTCCGACGGTAACACGTTGTTTCAGTGGGTCAGCGGCCGATTGTGCATTGCAGTAAGAATGCTAGGCCCCATTGCCTTACATTGTTGTTGCGCTACCCTGCGTGCAAGGTAATGCAACCACACTTGCTCAGCAAGTATGAAAGGGGCCTGAAGGTGCCCATTAATGGTATAATTTCTTGAACGATTGACTGTACGACCAATCGTCAATGGTGGTGCTGATCGATGACAAACGACCGTACCGTTAAAGGACAACTGAAGTGAGAATAATATGGAGGCTGCCATATTTGTTTCCTGTTAAACAATACAAGTTGCCTGGCAGCCCTGCTGCAGTAGTGTCTGAATCACACACCTGAAACAAGCATGCAGCAAATCTTGTCAGATCTGACAATGTCAGAAACACCTGATCTGCTGCATGCTTGTTCAGGGGCTGTGGCTAAAAGTATCAGAGCCAGAGGATCAGCAGGGCTGCCAGGCAACCGGTATTGCTTGAAAGGAAATAAATATGGCAGCCTCCATATCCCTCTCACTTCAGTTGTCCTTTAAGTGGCGAGGCCGGATGGGCTGAACGTATTCGCATATATTGAGAGCGTTAGGCGGTTTCGGGGAAATCACGGTCGTTCTGTATAAATACGTATCTCTTCTTCTGCAGAAACCTGAAGCCGAGTAACATCCTTGTGAGCGGCGAGGATCGGTACACGATGAGCGATTTCCTGCCGCAGACGCTGGCGACGGACGAGATGAGGTTCAATGTACGGCTGGATCCCGGTATGAGCCCGCCATGTCTTCTGCAGGATGGGAGACTCTGCCTTAATGTCAACCTGAAGTGGAAATAAACCAATGTGATCAATAATTATATCTGTAGGATGGATCCTAAATAGAACATTCCTGGGTTGCCAGATCCTTATTTTTGCCTGATTTCTTATGACTTACAACTCATCTGCACTTTCAAAAGTTTTGAGCAGACTCCTCCCCCAGGGAAACGCCCCCTTATACTCCCAGGACCAGCTCTAATTCAAGCCATGACATCACACAGAGGTTTCTGTTTGGGCTCTTTTTTTTATTTTCCAAAGGTGGGTGGCTGCGCAACTTCAAGGCAACCTGAGTGACAGGAATACGGAGGCTGACGTATCTATTACCTTTTTAAACTGTACCAGTTGCCTGGCTGTCCTGCTGAACCTCTGCCTCTAATACTTTCAGCCACAGCCCCTGAACAAGCATTCTGCAGATCAGGTGCTCTGACTGAAGTGTGACTGGATTAGCTGCATGCTTGTTTCTGGTGTGATTCAGACATTACTGCAGCCAAATAGATCAGCAGGACTGCCAGGCAATCGGTATTGTTTAACAGGAAATAAATATGGCAGCCTCCATACCCCTCTCACTACAGTTGTCCTTTTTATCAGCCACAGTGATGTCTGGGAAGGGGTGTGGCCTTCGCATCTCTCACACTCCCCCACTCGCTGGTGACTTGGAAAAGAGCCACAGACTGGAGGGTGGATGGGACAAGGTGGTGGTGGGTCTGGGCACGGGATAGTGAGAGTGGCACAAGGGTTTTAAGGATGGGACAAGGGGTGTGGTTAGGCCAACAGTCCAGTGACTATCTCCTCTGGCAGGATGTGGGGTCGAGCTGGAGGGAGGGATACTCTGACATAGAAAAATCTGCACATTGGAATTGTAGGCTATAATGAGTTTACTTTTTTTTTAGTCTGGCCACACAAATAATACTGCCAGTGTCCCTTATTGGAGTTACTGAACATGAAGTCATTCAAGTCATTCAACTCTAAGGAAGATAGTGTTATATTGCAACAGGATCTGGATAGGATGGCTATATGGGCACATACATGGCAGATGAAATTCAATGTTGACAAATGTAAAGTCATGCATTTTGGTCGTACCAATGGTCTAGCACCATACAAAATAAATGGGATACAGTTGGGGACATCAAACTTGGAGAAGGACTTAGGAGTACTCATTGACAACAAGTTAAATAATCGTACTCAATGCCAAGCAGCTGCAGCTAAAGCTAACAAAATTTTGGGATGCATTAAAAGGGAAATAAAATCTCGAGATGCTAGCATAATATTGCCCTTGTTTAACTCTCTAGTAAGGCCACATCTGGAATATGGAATTCAGTTCTGGGCACCACATTACAAAAAAGATATTGCAGTTTTAGAGCAGGTGCAGAGACGAGCTACAAAATTGATGCGTGGGATGGAAGGTCTCACTTATCGAGAAAGGTTAGATAAACTGGGTTTATTTAGTCTAGAGAAAAGACGCCTTAGAGGGGATCTAATTAACATGTATAAATACATCAGAGGGCAATATAATACCTTGGCGGATGAGCTTTTTGTCCCTAGGCCTTCTCAAAGGACTAGAGGACATGAGATGCGCATGGAGGAAAAACGTTTTAGCCATTTATTTAGGAAAGGGTTCTTTACAGTTAGTGATTAAGATGTGGAATGCATTGCCACAGGAAGTCATTATGGCAAACTCTATACCTGCATTTAAAGGGGGCTTAGATTCTTTCCTTACATTGAAAGACATCCACGGCTACAATTACTAGGTTATGCCTAATGATGTTGATCCAGGGATTTTATCTGATTGCCATCTGGAGTCGGGAAGGAATTTTTCCCTTTAGGGGCTAATTGGACTATGCCTTGTAAGGGTTTTTTCGCCTTCCTCTGGATCAACAGGGATATGTGAGGGAGCAGGCTGGTGTTGTACTTTATACTGGTTGAACTCGATGGACGTATGTCTTTTTTCAACTAAAATAACTATGTAACTATGTAAGAAAATGTCGCCCCCTCCCAATTGTCTTGTCGAAATAGGCTCACATTAGTTATTTTTTGTAATCAAAGTAGCGTAGAATGATTGACCCCATTTACATTTTTTTTATTTTTCCGGTTGATTTCCATATTGATTTCATTGCAGAGCAAAAGTGTTTCATGGCCCCGGAATCTGCGTGTATTAAGCTGAGCGAGGCGTCTGACGTCTGGTCTCTGGGATGTATTGTGCTGGATCTGATGACGACGTCGGTGTGCTCGGTACGTGGATCAGGAACACGGCTGTTTATGCTCCCGCCATTAATCTGTGATCAGCTCCATATCTGCTTCTCTGTACCCCGATGTAGCCGTCAGACATTACTGATCTCCTGCAGAGCGCTCGGGTGAACTCGTCATGCCTGGACTCAGCGATGGGGACCCTGCAGGGGAGTGTCGGGTACTCTGAGGACCTCTGCTGCCTCGTGCAGAAGATGCTGAAAATTCAACCTGAAGAGAGACCGTCAGCAAAGTGAGTGCGTTATACTGCAATAATGCAAATTCCACGCAGCAGCGAACTGTGCCAAACAAATACGCTTCCTGGGGATCGCCCAATTCAAACTGAATACTATTTGCATTCAATTTGCATGCAAGCCAGAAATATATGCATCTCGTTGAACCCTCTCGAGTGGGCAGTACTGGGGTGGTCTACTCATTCGTTTAGCCTCTTTGTGACCATATGTACTTCTGCACGCCAGATTTGAAGATATGCTTCTTTCAGCTGTTGCATAGGCATGTTCACTGCTTCATTCAGCTGTTGCATAGGCATGTTCACTGCTTCATTCAGCTGTTGCATAGGCATGTTCATTGCTTCATTCAGCAGTCGCATAGACATGTTCACTGCTTCTTTCAGCTGTTGCATAGGCATGTTCACTGCTTCTTTCAGCTGTTGCATAGGCATGTTCATTGCTTCTTTCAGCTGTTGCATAGGCATGTTCAGTGCTTCATTCAGCAGTCGCATAGGCATGTTCACTGCTTCTTTCAATTGGTGCATAGGCATGTTCACTGCTTCTTTCAGCTGTTGCATAGGCATGTTCACTGCTTCTTTCATGAATGTTAGACCACACCCAGGACAAGATAAGAAGTTTATTGCACGTACCAGGAGGCACAATAATTTTCTTTAACACATAGGGATGTTCATAGCGTCACATATGCTGTCTATCCATCTTAGCCTCTGCCATCCTTTTCTTCTTTTTTCCTCAATTTTCCAAGCCTCAAGGATTTCTCCAAAGAATTTGATATATATCAGTATGCGACCAATGTATTTCAGTATTTACGCTTTGACCTTATTTCTTTAAAGTGAACCTGAACTGAGTAAAATCAATTGAAATTCAGTAAACACATGATGTACCTACAAATGAATATCACCGTCAGTTCCTCTCAGAAGCTCACCATTCTCTTCTTACAATGATTCCTTCTAATTCTGACAAGATTTTGTCATAACTGAAATTGCTATCAGTTACATATCAGTTGCTGTCAGTTACATATCAGTTGCTGTCAGTTATAACTGAAAGGACAACTGATGAGCAAAGTAATGCCCATGTTTCCCTATAGCTCAAGTAGGCGATATTACAGTTTAACAGTGTGCTGACCAGGAAGGTGTTATGGGGTAATGACCATTTCTAAAATGGAGGACTGAGAATTCCATTGATCACAGTGGACAAACAAGATGCAGGAGAGGAGAAAGAGATTGATGAGTAGATATGTGGTTATTTTAACTTTACATTTTCAGTTTTAGGTTTGCTTTAGTATTGGCTGGTTAAATCTTTCCATACCCACAATATATTATTTATTTATTGTATTCAAAAGCATACATTTTTCTATGCATGACCTTATTATAGACCAACTTTCACAGCCATATGTTACCACTGGGAGACCATGGCTCTGACTATCCTGATCTTTGTTGGTAAAGGGATCTCTCTGTCCTCCAGTATCTTGTCCAAATTCGCCATAATGTTCCTTCTAAACAATAAGCATCTCTTAACCCTCCTGGCGGTTTGCAAAAAAATCGCCAGGGGGCAGCAAATCTTTTTTTTTAAATTTTTTTTTTTTTTTTTTTCATGTAGCGAGACAAAGTCTCGCTACATGATAGCCGCTGCTCAGCGGCATCCCCCCAGCCCCTCCGATCGCCGCCGGCGATCGGAGATCCGGAGATCCCGTTCAAAGAACGGGATCTCCCGGAGGGCTTCCCCCGTCGCCATGGCGACGGGGCGGGATGACGTCACCGACGTCATCGACGTCGTGACGTCAAAGGGGATTCCGATCCACCCCATAGAGCTGCCTGGCACTGATTGGCCAGGCAGCGCACGGGGTCTGGGGGGGGGGGGCGGCTGCGGCGCGACGGATAGCGGCGAATCGGCGGGTAGCGGCGGCGATCGGGCACTGCACGCAGCTAGCAAAGTGCTAGCTGCGTGCAGCAAAAAAAAAAATTATGCAAATCGGCCCAGCGGGGCCTGAGCAGTGCCTTCCGGCGGCTTACCCCGAGCTCAGCTCGGGCTTACCGCCAGGAAGGTTAAAGGACACCCGAGGCAAAAATATACTAATGAAATAAACGATAGTCTTCCTGACCTAAAAATATTCCACAGTTTTATTTTATGTTTAAATCTACTTTTTGAAGTTTTATCTGTTTTATTGTTTTTGCTCAATGACACAACCATTGAAGTATGCCAGAGCTAAAATCTATGAACTATTGACCCTTTTTATCTCTTTCCTTCTCTCAGAAGCCATTTTCTGCTAGGAAAGTGTTTTATAGTTGGAATTTCTTATCAGGGAGGGTCACACTGTAGTCACTTCCTGTCTGAGTCAGGACTGAGTCAGCCACTTACATGCTTGATGTTTACCTCTTTCAGGCAGAGAAAGATAAAGGGAACACAGCCTAGTTATTAGTGTGCTAGGCACTGTACATACCCATGTCTACCTCATCATGTCACATGTCACCTCCGGTATCCTTTAATGTCATGGCTGCAGTCACCATCTGCAGAGATCTTCCATGCGAGGACGATGAAATCTGAAAACCCGATCAACACTGGGGCGGTAAGTTCCGTCTTTCAGGCTTTTCATGTTACAACTTTTTCATTAAGTTTTTGGACCCTGAAGTTCCGTACACACGCTAGCCCGGGCCGTCCGTAAGTAAGCGACCCCCAACGGTTAGCAATGAGCAAACGATATCGGCGTACATTTGAATTCAGCCACGCCACAATATCGGTCTGACGATCGGACCATTACTGGAAGCGTGAAAATTAGTATTTGGAAGCGCAAGATCTGTGAGTAGTTCTATCGCTCCTCTCTGATGACCGCAGTCCAGTACTCCAGTCTAGAGTCCAGCCCTCTTTGTTATGTAAATGATAATCATGTCTTTTATAGAGATTCACTGAACTGAAACTATCTTGTTTCCTCTGCAGAGATCTGGTGAATGAGCCTTATGTCAGGAAATGCTTGACTCTGATTGGCTCTCCCCTGTCCGGGGTAAAGAAGACACTGCCCCCTGCTGTTCTGGATCAGCTGCAGACTGACAGCCTGGAGAGTGTGCTGGGTAAGAAGAGCAACAGAATTGGGGGGGGGGGGGGGGAGGGGGAGGGGGGTGTATTAGAAGATGCCGGCCTTAAAGTGAACCAGAGACGAAGCACCCTTGTGTATTTTACCATATATATCAGTGGGAACATTAGAGAAAACACTTACCATGCTCTCTGTTTCATCCTCACTGCTCAGCCTGCTTGTTATCAGCCCTGATAAAATCCCCCACTGAGCATTCAGTCTGGCTTTGCTCAGGAATCATTATAGCTGAGTCTGTCTTCTCTGATGTCTTTTCAAGCCCAAGCCTGCCCCCTTGTGGCTCTGCTATAATGACTTAGCTATATTGGCCACACACACACACACAATACAATTAAAATATTCAATTTTTCACTTTTTTCAAGAAAAAAATAAAAATGATCGGTTGTACAGAAAAAAATGTATTTTTTTATTTATTATTTTTTTTTTTTTAAATCAATCTGATATTTTTTTCAATATAAGTGAATCGGGAGTGGTGGAAAATTCTGATCATTTTTCTGAAAACTGAATGGTGTAAGGTATTTTCTAAAATGTTTTTATTGGGAAAAAATGTTAAGCGTGTGTGGTACATTGGTCAGTGTTTTTTTTTTTTTTTCAAAGTTACAATCAGAAAAAAAAATTCTTCAATCAAAATTTTTTATTTTTTTATTTTATGGGGTGTGTCCACCTTAAGACAATCATCCCACATGCTGAACGCTGACACACGTCACTGAAAATGATTAACAGACCTCTCTTCTTTAGGTTGGCTGCACACTGAACATCGGCGTCAGTGGTGCGACGGCCGCGCCTTCCCGCAAAAAACAGGCCTTCGGGGAATACCGCGTTACTATGCCGTATTCCTCTTCTGGTATCCAGCGAAAGTGACGCATGCTTGCGGTCACTTCTTGTTTCCTGTATACGGAAGTGCACAGAAGCATATTGTAAAAATACGCATGCGCGTCGTAATGTCACCGCGCCACCACCAACATTTTTAAAATTCCTAGCGTCACCATAGACTTACATGCTTTCGGTCCGCCGCATGTTGACGCAGATACGCGCGGCAACATCGTTGTGGAAACATGTCAGATTAATGATTTTCGGTGCACTGCTGGTAATATGAAAGCACCCACAGACTTTCATTGCCCTGGGGTAACCGTGCGGAAAATTGCAGATGCATCGCGCCAGTGTGAAAGGGCCCTTAGGCAGGGTTGCCACCTCATCCCTTTAAATATCGGCACATCTAAGTTATACAGGTTCTGGGGCTACTCGCACCTAATCTGTGCCTAAACTGCATCCGATTAGCCACAAGGCATGTATAAATCATACGTGTCAGTATCTAAATGGATAAGGTGGCAACCCTTAAGGGTTAGGACTGCCACTCTCACCTGGGTAATATCAGACCCTAGTAAAGGCTGCTGACAGCTGTGGAAATTTTTTTGTTTGCAGTTAAAGCATACACAGCACAAGATATTAAGACCTCCGAGCCAGTCTTCTTTTTTTTCTTTTTGTTTTAATCAAACTTTATTTGAAAGAAAGATGTGTTCATAAGATGAACATACTGAACCATGGGTCTCAATGGCAGAAGAGATTTTGTAGAATTGTTGTGACATTCCACGCAATAGGCTGCAATCACTGCTTATTTTCTCACTTTTCAGCAAGCACCGCTATGTTCTGATATGACCCAGCTGAGGCCTTATAGAGCAGATTAGCAGGCAGATTTTAGGATAAATGCGTCCAGGTCCCGTCCGATCTCCCCCTGGAGATATGTAGAGCGGTGTTAATAGACCAGGCTGCAGTATGTCAGCTCTGGCAGTAGGATGGTACTCACTGGTTGTGATTTCATTCCCAGAATTCCTGCAGAATCACAGAGAGTACGAGGACGGGACGCTGGCGGCACTGAGGAGGCTGGCGGGATCCAACACAGACGGTAAGATCTCTCGTCAGATGCATGGCAGTGCCCGCTACACGGCCCAAGAGAACAGGCACATTTCCTGCAGTGAGAGGGATATGGAGGCTGCCATATTTATTTCCTGTTAAACTATACCAGTTGCCTGGCAGTACTCCTGATCTCTCTGGCTGCAGTAGTGTCTGAGTCACACACCTGGAACCAGCATGCAGCTAATCCAGTCACACTTCAGTCACCTGAACTGCTGCATGCTCATTCAGGGGCTAAGCATTAGAGGCAGAGGATCAGCAGGACAGCCAGGCAATCTGCATTGCTTCATAGGAAATAAATATGGCAGCCTCCATATACCTCTCACTTCAGTTATGTTTTAAAGCAGTGACTAATAATTATTAAATGTTACATTTGTATTTGACACTGTTCTGTGTCTGCACAAGGTACAATAAAGCTTTTGTTGTTATGTTGTAGGAATCCAGGGACAGATCATAGAGTCGGTGTCTCAGGCCATGACGTTGCACCGCGATTCCTGCAATGTGCAGCTAGAGGGCAGCAGAGTCCTCCATCATCTCTTATCACAAGGTGAGCCAACAAAAAGTGCCAAAAACCTCAATAGGATGCTAATGCACACATGCAAATGTGATGCAGATTGTATGCACCTTAAAGTGTACCTGTGATGGTAAACGGAAAATATTTTATACTTACTGGGGCTTCCTCCAGCCCCTTGAGCAGCAATGCGTCCCTCGCCGTCTTCCCAGAGTGCTTCCGTTCAACCGCAATCAGTCCTGGAAATATTGCGGCCTAACGAAGGCACGCAGGAGGATGGCGAGGGACGCATTGCTGCTCTGGGGGCTGGAGGAAGCCCTGGTAAGTATAAAATCTTTTCTTTTTGCCATCTCAAGTTAACTTTAAAGGATACCGGAACTGACGTGACATGATGAGATAGACATGGGTATGTACAGTGCCCAGCACACAAATAACCATGCTGTGCTCCTTTTTTTCCTTTCTCTGCCTGAAAGAGTTAAATATCAGGTATGTAAGTGGCTGACTCAGTCCTGACTCAGACAGGAAGTGATCACAGTGTGACCCTCACGGATAAGAAATTCCAACTATAAAACACTTTCCTAGCAGAAAATGGCTTCTGACAGCAGAGATGAAAAGGGGAATTTCTTATAAGTGAGGGTCACACTGTAATCACTTCCTGTCAGGACTGAGTCAGTCACTTACATACCTGATTTTTAACTCTTTCTGACAGAGGAAGAAAAAAAGGAACACAGCCTAGTTATTTGTGTGCTAGACACTGTACATACACATGTCTATCTCATTATGTCACATGTCAGTTCGGGTATCCTTTAAGCCCCGGACACAACAGGGGATTTCGATTGGCACATGGTCTCCTACACTGCCAACGCTGTGGGCCAGAAGGAGAACGAGCGGCGTGCGACTGAGTGAATTTGCGGTCTGGTGTTGCTCAGGAGTTGAGGATCACCAAAGATCCGGCATATCAGATGTTTGGCAGACGTTGGGCAGCCACTGTACACACACTAGATTGATTCGCGGTTCTCAGCCAAGGCAGTCTTTATCGCCTGCTGCGGCTGAGTTCAAAGCAGCGTGTGCAGCTGTAGAGTTTGGACCCATCAAATTTACTTTCTGGTGATTTGGTTTGGCCCAGCTTTAAGTTGCATACAATTTGCATGAAATCTACACGCAAGCCAGATTTATTAGCATCTGGCTGTCTCCAGGGGGAGGGGGAAGTTGGCAGACAGGCAGTGATGGAGGCGTGTCTTGTGTTTCCAGGGCTGGAAGGAGAAGACATTGCGGAATATGTATCCAGTGACGCTCTGATCAGCAGGTTGGTGGGGACCGCTCGGGAATATTCCCACAATGCATCTCTCCTGGCAGAGTTACTTCCTGTGATGTCGATGCTGGCAGTCTGCGGTGAGTCCTGTTACTTACTATAGTCACACTATTCAGAATAAAATGATGGTTAAAGTGAGGAAGTGAAGCAGATGGCGTGCATGTGAGAGGCAAAAAAAAAAAAAAAAAATTGTCTTGGTGCCCCAAAATCTGCACCATGTGCAGGGGCGTAACAATAGACCCTGCAAGGGATGCAGCCGCAGGGGGGCCCAGAAGCTGCAGAAAATTTTTTTCATTTTCTCCATCCTGAGAGACTGATAACTAAGGGCATGGAGAGAAAAAAACTTTCTGCTCTCTGCACAATTATTCTAATGACTGCATCTGCTCAGGCACTGAGAAGGAAGCATACAAAGCTTTGCAGACAGTCCCTATTCAGTATACAGCAGGGTCTTCTATCAAATCAGGAGAATTTGTGCCAGCAGTGCTGCCATGTGGCTGCCTGGTCGGTCTTTCGATTTCTGGTTGAAAATAGTTGAAAGGATCGGTCATGCTGGAAAATGTTGGTGGCAAGGGCTCGATTGGATGCGCGCTGGTAAAGGTGTTCAATGTTGCGAAGACTGATGGACCTCCAGCCGATGCCCCCCTTCCTCCGCCAACTGCCGGTACGACTCCTGGGATCCTCCGGCGTCACCACGAGCGCCTGTACCATGTGTTGCAGCCAAGCACCGTAGTGGAATCCAGAAGTTGTGCTGGCAGATAGCTGAACCTGCATTACTGCACACAGGCACCAGGGGGACACATATACACTTAGGGGGCAGCAGCAAGACAATCATTCTGAAATCTATAAAAAAAAATCTGTGTGCAGTGGGTGGGCAGGCAATAGATCAGATTTGATCAGAGAGGGAGCTATCTAATGGTCGATCTGATTCTGACTATACATGGAGCGGTGTATGGCCAGCTTCAGACGTAAAGTCAGCGGTGCCTTCCTCTGACCGGACTATTTCTGAGGGTCCTCAGGCAGAAACTGATCATGCAGGAGGAGAGAGAACTGGCTGACAGGAGTTTGTTACACATCACTGGCCAGGTAATCTATTATGTGCACAGCTGCCCCGATGCATCACCCAATGAGGTTTCTAATATTTCCAACCTGCATGCAAATGTAATGCGGATTGTATGCAGCTGGGAATTGGGCCACTCAGATTTGAGATTGATTTTGGTTGGCTCAGTTCCAAGTTGCATCTCATTTTCATCATATTTGCTTGTAAGTTAAAGGAATTTGGGCAGCAGGGTGGCGTAGTGGTTAGCGCACTCGCCTTGCAGCGCTGGGTCCCCGGTTCCAATCCCAGCCAGGTCAACATCTGCAAGGAGTTTGTATGTTATGTGTGGGTTTCCTCCGGGTACTCTGGTTTCCTCCCTCATCCCAAAACATAGAGATAAGTTAATTGGCTTCCCCCTAAATTGGCCTTAGACTAAAATATACATGCACTACACGATACATACATACATACACAGACATATGACTATTGGAGGGATTAGATTGAGAGCTTCTCTGAGGGACAGTTAGTGGCAAGACTATATACTCTGTACAGCGCTGCGTAATATGTCGGCGCTATATAAATAATAATAATTTGCATCTCATTGCCAATCTGTGAAGGTTGCCCGTTAAAGGACAACTGAAGTGAGAGGTGTATAGAGGCTGCCATATTTATTTCCTTTTAAAGGGAAGGTCCGAGGAAAATAAAAAAAATCAAGATCTACTTACCCGGGGCTTCCTCCAGCCTCCGGCAGCTGATATGTCCCCCGCCGCAGCTCCGGTGTCCCGGGGTCCCCTCCGTTGCAGCTCATGACCTCGCCAGGTCGGCATCTGCTTCACCTGCGCAAGCGCGCTAACATTCGTGCTCACGTGGCCTGGAGCATTCTGCGCAGGCACAGAACTAGCCACTGGATCGTGAGCGGCGCGGTCGTGCACTACCGCAGGCACAGACGTGGCAACGTCATGATCTGCAACGGAGGGGACCCCAGAGCTGCAGCGAGGGACATATCAGCTGCCGGGGGCTGGAGGAAGCCCCGGGTAAGTAGATCTTGATTTTTTTTTTTTTTCCTTGGATGTGTCCTTTAAGCAATACCAGTTGCCTGGCTGCCCTGCTGATCCTCTGCCTCTAATACTCTTAGCCATAGACCCTGAACAAGCATGCAGCAGATCAGGTTTCTGACATTATTATCAGATCTGACAAGACTAGCTGCATGCTTGTTCCTGGTATTATTCAGACACTACTGCAGCCCAATAGACCAGCAGGGCTGCCAGGCAACTGGTATGTTTATAAGGAAATAAATATGGCAGCCTCCTTATTCTTCTCACTTCAGTTGTCTTTTTTAAGGCTGCCTCACTTTCGGGATATCTGTAGGTTCTGCTCTGTGATGATGTAAATGTGGGATGTACATAACGGGTGATGCTGGCTGCTTGCAGAGGGGGCAGCAGAGAGGTTGGTGAAGGCGGAGTTCCTCCCAGATCTGGTGAAGATTCTAGAAGATTCCATGGAGAGCAGAGAGGTGTGCATGTCCTGCTGCGCTCTACTCTGGAGCCTGGCTATGACTGGTGAGTACTGCACCAACCAATCAGCTGCACTGCAAGAGCTCCTCCCACTGACCCACATAGAACAGACTGATCCTGCCCAACTACAAGAGCTCCTCCCACTGACCCCACCTAGAACAGACTGATCCCACCCAGCACAAACTACAAGAGCTCCTCCCACTGAACCGCCTAGAACAGACTGATCCTGCCCAGCACAAATTACTGGAACTCCTCCCACTGTCTGACCCCACCTAGAACAGATTGAGCCCTACTAAACTACAAGAGCTCCACCCATTGACCCCACCCAGCTCCAGCTGATCCCACCCAGCACAAACTACAAGAACTCCTCCCATTGACCCTGCCTAGAACCGACTAATCCCACCCAGCACAAGCTACAAGGGATCCTCCCACTGACCCACCAGGAACAGACTGATCCCGCCCAGCACAAACTACAAAAGCTCTGACTGATCCCACCCAACACAAATTACTGAAACTCCTCCCACTGACCCCACCTAGAACAGACTGATCCCACCCAGCACAAACTACAAGAGCTCCTCCCACTGACTCCACCTAAAACAGACTGATCCCACACAGCAAGAGCTCCTCCCACTGACCACCGCCTAAAATAGACTAATCCTGCACAAACTACAAGAGCTCCTCTCATTGACCCCGCCTAGAACAGACTGATCCCACCCAGCGCAAACTACAAGAGCTCATCCCAACGACCTTGCCCAGCTCTGACTGATTTCACTCTTCAGAAACTACAAGAGCTCCTCCCACTGAAACCCCCTAGCTATGACTGATCCCACCCATCACAAGAGCTCCTCCCACTGACCCCCCCCCCCCCCCCCCCCAAAAAAAAAAGACTGTTCCCTCCCAGCACAGATTGGCGCCATGTCGGGAGAGCCCCTGACATTATGTATATAAGTTTGTCTTTCCTGTTGGCACAGAGTCGGCATCGGGAGACGTTCTGAAGAGAGCCTTGCCACCAATCACAGCGCTGATCCAGGACCGCCGCACTGATGGGGAGGTGCTTGAATCAGCAAGCTCCGCCCTCTGGATACTGAGCCTGAAAGGTGACACCCACATAGAACATCATTCATAGATCCCCAATGAGTGTTTGTGTCACAGAATGTCATCATATGAAGTTCTGTCGACTTCATCTGTGGACATTTCACTGAAATATGGCCATAAATCAATCGCTTCTCCGTGATCGATTTACGTTTAGCCAATTATGTCATTTGAAGCCCACCTGTGTATGTCTAATGCCTGGTACACACCATGCAATTTCCTGTCAGATCAATTATTTCAGACAGGTTCAATCTAATCCTATTGTTTTTCTGATCGATTTTCCAATCACTTTTATACAAGATCGATCAGACCTGTCGGAAATAATCGGCTTGACTCATCTATTTGGCGGGAAATTGCATGGTGTGTACCAGGCATAAAGCTGGACATACACTATTCAATTATCACTTGATGTTTTGTTTTCAATAATTACAATCCAAATTAAGATATATATTGCAATCGATATTGTAATCAATTATTTTACATCTGACTAAAAACCAGCATTGCAGATCTATCTTTTGATCGACTTTAGCCTTTAGGATACCAGAGTCGAAAGGCTCCGGTAAAAACTGAAGCTGTAATGGTTAGGGGGGCAATAATCAAATACTCACCGCACCCCCCCCCCCCCCCCCATCGCTCCTCTCTGGTCAGTCCCGTTATCCTGAGTGACTCTAAACCCGGACATACTGCGCCGCGCATGCACAGTGTGTCCGCTCTGCTCCCCTGGGGCTGCATAGTGATGTCACAGCACTGGAGTACGCTCGCTCCCCCCGTGTTTCCAATCAGCGCTCACGCCAGAACGCAGTAGCATGCGCGCTCCTGTCCTGTGACATCACTGCGCAGCTACAGGGCGCAGAACGGACATACTGTGCATGCGCAGCGCAATATGTCCGGGTTTGGAGTCGCTGAAGTCAGCCAGGACAACGGGACGGACCATGGAAGAGCGGAGGGGAACGGGAGGCGCGGTGAGTATTTGATTATGCCCCCCCTCCACAGTACAGGTTTCGTTTTTACCATTCTTAGTATCCTTTAACATCGATCAAAAACAAAACGGATTTTCATAATTGAATAGTGTATAATCAGCTTAAGACCTGGAACTCACTTCAAATCGCTATCACTAATTGCAATCTCTAGCGTTTTGTAAGCGATTTCATGATGAGCGATTTTGGTAGCGTTTTTAAAAAGTGTCAGGGTTTGCCAGCGATTAGCTTTTTTATTTGATTTAAAAAAAAAAAAATTTATTGAAAGGACCAGTGTGCAGTCATTTCAAAACACTAGCAAAATCACTCTGTGCAGGTTTTGATTAGGCCAGCGTTTTATATACTTTAGATGGCAGAAACGCTAAACGGAAAAATGCTGCATGTCCTGCGTTTTGCGATTGAGTAATCGCAATCGCTCCAGTGGAATTTGGCCCATCCATTAACATTAGCTGAGCGTTTAGGGAAATTGCTAGCTGTTTGAATCGCTCCCTAACCACTCAGGAAATCGCTCTAGTGGCTTCCAGCCCTAACTTACATCACAGAGAAACACGTCCAGGTCCTTGTTTGCAGAAAGCAGATAAAGTTGTCATTTGATGACAAAACTACTGTGAACAGGAAGTGGCTGCCATGTATTATCATACTGAGAAGGTTGTACTATTGAGAGCTGTATGTCTGTGATTGCCGGCTGCATGTGCAGCACACAGAATAACGTCACCGCTCCATGCTTCCAGGTCACGTGACGGAGGATCGGGTTGAGGCTGTGACGTTGCTGCTCCTGGAGTCGCTGCAGACACACGTGGAACGCCCCGTACTGGTGAAAAACGTCTGCTTAGCCTTAACAGGACTAGTAATAAACTCAGGTGTGCATAAAATGATTGTGCATTTACCCAGAATCCTTTGCACTATGGCTCCCACTAATCATTGTTTTATTTCCCTCCAGAGCTGGCTGCGTATCGAATGCTGGTACCCCGATCTGATAAAAGTGGGGTCACCCTGATGAAAGAGGTGTACGCACTTTATGACGATGACCCGGAGATCGTGGAGAATCTCTGTCAGCTGTTTAACGAGATGGCCAATTACGGTGAGAATGATCTCAATGTCAGTGTTCACACGGCATTAAAGCGGACCCAAACCAAACATTTTTTTCAATAAAAATATTTAGTTGCACCACTCTAACACATACAAAGATAAATAAACACTCCTTCAAGCCTATGAGCATTTCAGTGCATGCTTTTCACCCTTCTCTTTTCATAGCTAGGGTTATACTGGGGGCAGCCATTAGCAATTCCTCCATTGCCAGACACCTCCTACTCCACCAGTCTGCCGGATTCTGTCCCGGCAATATGAAAGGAAGGGAGGGGTTCCTCCAATAAATGTAAAATATTTTATATTTGTCATCATGCAGCTGAAAAAAGGCTGCTCTTTATTATTATAAGCTAGAAAATAGATTTTATTTCTGAAATCTTATATTTTTAGTTTGGGTCCACTTTAACTCTTTCTTATGAGTGGCATTTCATACAGAAGATTGATTAACAGTCCCTCTGCATCTCATACTCACATTCCCCGCCAGGCAAAAGGCAGTTCCGGATGGAGGACCAAGTGATCCCCACCAGTATGTTGTTGGGGTGTGAGAGGAATGCAGAGTGTCTGGGGGAAACCCGTACAACCGCCATGCTCAGATTGTCTACCAGATGTCAATCATAAAATGCAGATTGTAGGTCAGGCTTTGGCCAATTTAAATGCACTTGCTGTATTTTGATTGGTCTAACTCCAAGCTCAATAAAGATGAAGGAAATTTAGCGTCCGATTGGAATCTCATTAACCATTTCTCCTACTAAGTTGTAGAGCTCAGCAGTTCCCCAGCACCAGCAATATTCAGCTTGTGATCGGACCGCCCCAAATCAGCAGGAATCTCATTCGATTGGCCCAGTTTCAAGCTGCATACAATTTGCATTAAATTTACGCACCACTCAGAATTATTTGCATGTCAATAACCATGTGTGTGCGACACGCCTAACTCAGGTCTGCCCCCTTGTGTCTCTGACAGGAAGCACACATGCCGAGCTGCGCTTACAACACGTGGATGAACTGATGGAGGAGATTAAAGATCGATATGAATCGGTGACGGTATGGAGTCTCATCTGTTGTGAAATTATAGTGAACCTGAACTTATTTTTTTGTGATGGGACAAACAGTTCACCTGGCCCTGTGACTAACTTTTCACCAACGAACAGGACCTGCGGCTGCTCCCAGGTTGGCGTGGTCTTGAAGTAATGCGCAGGTGGTGGCCCACGGCTGGAAGTGCTCTGCGAATGCGCCCAATGGTTTCCTGTGTAGTCATGTGCAGTGTTCCCGGCCGCGCGCCGCCGGCCCACGCCTGCACATAACTTGAAGACCTCGCCGACCTGGAAGTAGGTCCTGTTTGTTGGCGAACAGTTCATCACAGGGCCAGGCAAACTGTTTGTTCCATCTCTATGTGGCAGACATACTTAGATCTGTACTGTGGCCTTTCCCCAAAATCAGCACTTCCAGCTACAGGAACATAGCTTATGTCGATGGTTCCTGTGATTGTAACTACCCCAGGCTCATCTAAAAGACAACAGCAGACCAGGAGCCCAATGGGGCAGAATCGTGCTAAGGATGTATATACTCACAAATCCTTGCAAACACTGTCAGAGCAGGCGGGAAATTAACCGTCCCCGCTCGGTTTCCCGGGTCTGTGACAGGAACTGGGCGGTCAGACTCCAGAAGTTCTTTAGGTGAAACTAAAAATCTATCACCTCTAAAGAGGTGTGACAAGACAGATTTTATAGTTGATTTTATAAATAGAGAGGTAATTTTACCTCTCTTAAAGAAATTGGACTAGTCTATTGAAAAAAAGGGTCTTTTATATGAGCACCAAAAAATTGACAAGGCGTTTTGCGGGTGCTTGCCCGCTTCTTCAGGTCACAGAAAAAAAACAGACGCTGTAACTGCTATGGCTGTGTAGCAAGCATGAGCGCCTCTCTGTGTCTAAAGACGTGAGCTTGCTACACAGCCATAGCAGTTACGGCATCTGTTTTCTCACCAACCTGAGGAAGCAGACAAACACCCGCGAAACGCATTGTCAATTTTACATGCTTGAATAAAAGACCTTTTTTTAATAGACTGGTCTAAATTCTTCAAAAGAGGCAAGATTACCTCTCTATAAGAGTAACCGCTTACTAGCCTACATTTTATGCGATGGGCTGGTTTACGCTACAGAAAGAGGCTGACCACCCCTGTGTGGGAAGTCCCTGGACTACCCGCAGGCTTCCCGCTACCGAAGAGTTTATCTTTATTTAACCACACTTCATGATTGCTTTAAAGCTAATACATATACTCTCTTTATACCGTCTCAGGAGATTGTCGTGCTGGTGGACTCCACCCTCTCCAGGCTGGAGAAATGAGGTAACTTCATTATGAAAAATCTTACTTCACTATTGTTGTAGATTTTTACAAACTAACAATCCAGGACCCCCCCCCCCCCCCCCTCCCCACACACCCCGATTCCTGCAACAATCCCTAAAATCACCATTATCAGATCTCAAATCTTCCACACAGCATACCCCAAATACTGTACACAATTCAAGAATCGCGTGTATGAAAAGCACGGATTACAGCATTCCGGGGTTACCGGTGAGCGTAAACCTGGCCACACACACACAGATTCCCGACAAATCTACTACAGCAGCTACATTGGATCGGCCCATGTCCAAGCGACATAAATTACCATGTTACGGCCAGTTCTTGAAGTTAACTACTTTAGGATCTGTTTTGCTGAGCGCTTGTGATTGCTGAGTGCTTTTTAAAAATCACTCCCATTCACTTTCATTAAAGGGAACCTAAACTGAGAGGGATATGGATGTTTCCTTTAAACAATACCAGTTGCCTGGCAGTCCTGCTGATCTCTTTGGCTGCAGTAGTGGCTGAATCACACACCTGAAACAAACATGCAACTAATCCAGTCTGACTTCAGTCAGAGCACATGATCTGCTGCATGCTTGTTGAGGGGCTGTGGCTAAAAGTATGAGCGACACGGGATCAGCAGGAGAGCCAGGCAACTGGTATTATTTTAAAAGGAAAAATCCATATCCTTCTCAGTTTAGGTTCCCTTTAAAATCGCTGTAAAAATCACAAATTGCATATGCGGCACTTTTGTTTACAGCGATTTTAATGAAAGGTAATGGGAGTGATTTTTAAACGCTTAGCAATCACAAGTGTTAAAAAAAGCATTTATCGTGTAGATCCAGCCTTACTGCTTCTGGAGTTTGGTCCGCCGCGTTGGACTAGTCCAAAACCTGTCGCTTCTGTCAGATTCCTACTACCTACAGTGAGTGACAGCAACATAGGAGAGAAGTCATTTATGGCTCATTTTACTCTGGAAAAAATGTACTTCTTATTTGTTTGTTTGCACATATTTTACAGTTTTTCGCTGTAGTGCCCCTTTAACGCCACCAGGACTTGTGCCCGGGCAGGGTGAACAATTTCTCGACTTCACACTGTGCCCAAATCTCCGGCGCTGTTTTTGCACGTGTGCCTTAGCGAGCTTTTATCAGGTCGCATTCTGGATAACTCCCAAAGCAAGGCAGACACAGCAAAGTTCAGGCATCTGCATTCCCACGCCTTTTCCTGCTCCGCCTCCAGGGAGACACTATACCGGGCAACCCATCCCAGCGCACCTGTACACTCTTCCTGCTGTATGTGGTTTCTACTGCTGTATCGTAGCCTGTGTCGCCGGTATTCACTGCCGTTTGGGTAATGTCTTCATACAGCAGCGACTACCTGGGCCAGAGGCCGTAACTGAGGCTGGAGAGACAACACACAGAAGGGAGGGAGAGAGACAGATGAGTTGTCCAGTGTATTCCCCCTTCTGCAGGCAGGGGAGGGGACAGGGGAGGAGCCAGGAAATGCATATTTCCTCCCTACAGACAGGTCAGGGGGAGGAGCCTGGGAATGCAGATGCTGCTGAAATTTGTGTTTCCTTATATTTTTTTGAGAGTTTGTAAGCCGGGTCCTGTCATCTCGTATTCTGGCCGGCCAAAGCCCAAGTAAACAAGGTAAACACTTTCTTCGCATGTTGGCCAGAAAAATCCTGAAATCGCCGGACGTTGAGTTCTGGCCGTAACAAGCATAAACACTGCGCCAACCATTCATAACCACTATTCACAATTAAATTATGTCTTCAGGCTTTGTTCCGCTCGTGTGGCCGTTCGCATTGGCCGATTTTTTGATGCATTTTTTTTCCAATTTATGAGCATTGTATGTTTTTGTTAAGCTCTTTTGTAGAGTGATTCTGTTTTTTTCACTTCCTGACGTCGGTAAGGAAATGAACTCTTTCACCCGGAAATGAATAAATACAATGTATTTATTCTTAAACGCTTACGCAATCGCTGCACAACAATTTTGTGAGCGTTTTTCTATACCTTCTATTGAGGCATAATCGCCTCAAAAATAGCCCGAGCACCGCTTATCTAAACGGATCGGAAACAAACGCTCCGATGTGAACTTTCTCATAGGGAATCATTGCACAAGCGCTTTCAGGCCGATTTTGAAAATCACAGCGCTGAAAATTTGTCAAAAACGTCCGTAGTGTGAACGAGTCCTCAAAGTCCAAAATGATGATTTTTACCCAATAGAATAATTTACAGCTTATGGTTTTGTGAAAGTGGTTTCCTTCAGGCTGTGCGGTGATTGGAGCAATCCTATCTCTCTGTGTGTGGCCAGTTTCAGAGCTTATGCAGCTCTTAGGCTCCCTGCCAATCCGTCTTGCGATTCCGATTTAGTTTTCGATTTTCAATTCCGATTTTCCCTGAATATATTCAACAGAAAAACGGATCAAAAAATGCAGCTTGCAGTAAAGATTAAAGAGGACCAGAGATGAAGCACCCTCTTGTATTTTACCTTATAAATCAGTGGGAACATGACAGTAAACACCTAATCTGCCCTTTGTTTCATTGTTCTCTGTGTAATCTGATTTATCACCTCTGATAAGAATCCCCCACTGAGCACTCAGTCTAGCTTTGCTTTGGAAAGATTATAGCTGAGTCTGTCTTCTGTGGTGTTATTTCAAGCCCAAGCCTGCCCCCTTGTGGCTCTGCTATAATGACTCAGCTATAATTATTACCTGCAAAGCCAGACTGAATGCTCAGTCTGGGATTCTTATCACAGCTGCTAACAGACACTTTCAGCAGTGAGGGTGAAACAGAGAGCATGGTAAGTGTTTTCTCTAATGTTCTTACTGATATACATGGTAAAATACACAAGGGTGCGTCGTCTCTGGTTCCCTTTAAAAATCGGAATCGCATGCAGTGTGCAGGGAGCCTTACATCGGGTGGCGTTAGAGACGGTTCTGCTCCTGCATGAATTCTGCTGTCAGATTCATGTCGCACCAGGGAGGGTCAGCCTGATTGGCCCAATTTTAATCTGAAAGCAATCTGCAACAGCAGGCATTCTCACTGACCATCGCTGCCTAGCAGATCCAGACACATTATTTATGAGGGTGTCGGGTACCACGCCTGGATTATAACGGTTGATAAAATAATAGCGATATTTTATTATTTCAGCAGTTCTTATAATAAAACAGCTCTTCTGTAAGAAATGCGTGAAATATAAGTCTGTATCGTTATATGACTTTTGTCTCTCTTTGAAAAAAATAATGTTTTATTTCTCTTCCCACAGTTTCCTTGGTTTTTGTAAATTGACAGCGAATGAAAAAGACACCTTTCACCTTAATAAACATGGCCAACACCTCGTCCTCCGGCAGCTGATCACATGACCCCCTCAGTGAGATGACCACTTCCTGTACACCATAGAACCGCTGCACACTGGGAGACGGTAGTGGGGGCTGCCCATACAGGAAGGACGGCAGGACTTTCCCCTCCCAGTGCTGGGAGTTCCTCAGGGTCCGGGTGATTCAGGAATGACAGGAACTCCTGAGCAGAGAGGCTGCGGTACCCAGACCATCCAGATGGGGGCAGTGTTTGGCTGATACTATCACATCAGTCCCGCAGCTCCACTACTGGGGGGCTGCTTTGTCTTTCTGGGGTGCAGGTTTGGCTTTGTTATATTTCTCTTTAATAGCTATTTCCCAGTTCTTCTTCTCCATGGTGTACAGCCTCATGGCAGCCTGAGCGTCCTGGATCTAAACACAAATAAAAAGGGTTAATGCTGCTAAACTGAAATGACTGGAAGACTTTCATGAGAGCTCATAACACCTACAGTGGTTTGCAAAAGTATTCGGCCCCCTTGAAGTTTTCCACATTTTGTCACATTACTGCCACAAACATGCATCAATTTTATTGGAATTCCACGTGAAAGACCAACACAAAGTGGTGTACATGTGAGAAGTGGAACGAAAATCATACATCATTCCAAACATTTTTTACAAATAAATAACTACAAAGTGGGGTGTGCGTAATTATTCGGCCCTCTGAGTCAATACTTTGTAGAACCACCTTTTGCTGCAATTACAGCTGCCAGTCTTTTAGGGTATGTCTCTACCAGCTTTGCACATCTACAGACTGAAATCCTTGCCCATTCTTCTTTGTAAATCAGCTCCAGCTCAGTCAGATTAGATGGACAGCGTTTGTGAACAGCAGTATTCAGATCTTGCCACAGATTCTCGATTGGATTTAGATCTGGACTTTGACTGGGCCATTCTAACAGATGGATATGTTTTGTTTTAAACCATTCCATTGTTGCCCTGGCTTTACGTTTAGGGTCATTGTCCTGCTGGAAGGTGAACCTCCGCCCCAGTCTCAAGTCTTTTGCAGTCTCCAAGAGGTTTTCTTCCAAGTTTGCCCTGTATTTGGCTCCATCCATCTTCCCATCAACTCTGACCAGCTTCCCTGTCCCTGCTGAAGAGATGCACCTCCCGAGCATGATGCTGCCACCACCATATTTGACAGTGGGAATGGTGTGTTCAGAGTGATGTGCAGTGTTAGTAGTTCGCCGCACATAGCGTTTTGCAATTTGGCCAAAAAGTTCAGTTTTGGTCTCATCTGACCAGAGCACCTTCTTCCACATGGTTGCTGTGTCCCCCACATGACTTGTGGCAAACTGCAAACGGGACTTCTTATGCTTTCTGTTAACTATGCCTTTCTTCTTGCCACTCTTCCATAAAGGCCAACTTTGTGCAGTGCATGACTAATAGTTGTCCTATGGACAGATTCCCCCACCTGATCTGTAGATCTCTGCAGTTCTTCCAGAGTCACCATGGGCCTCTTGACTGCATTTCTGATCAGCGCTCTCCTTGTTCGGCCTGTGAGTTTAGGTGGATGGCCTTGTCTTGGTAGGTTTACAGTTGTGCCATACTCCTTCCATTTCTGAATGATCGCTTGAACAGTGCTCTGTGGGATGTTCAAGGCTTTGGAAATCTTTTTGTAGCCTAAGCCTGCTTTAAATTTCTCAATAACTTTATCCCTGACCTGTCTGGTGTGTTCTTTGGACTTCATGGTGTTGTTGCTCCCAATATTCTCCTAGACAACCTCTGAGGCCATCACAGAGCAGCTGTATTTGTACTGACATTAGATTACACACAGGTGCACTCTATTTAGACATTAGCACTCATCAGGCAATGTCTATAGGCAACTGACTGCACTCAGACCAAAGGGGGCTGAATAATTACGCACACACCACTTTGCAGTTATTGATTTGTAGAAAATGTTTGGAATGATTTATGATTTTCGTTCCACTTCTCACATGTACACCACTTTGTAGTGGTCTTTCACGTGGAATTCCAATAAAATTGATTCATGTTTATTCATGTTTGTGGCAGTTATGTGACAAAATGTGGAAAACTTCAAGGGGGCTGAATACTTTTGCAAGCCACTGTACATTCTAGAATCATCTAATCGGAAGAGGGACTGAAGAGGGACATGGAGGCTACCATATTTATTTCCTGGTAAACAATACCTGTTTTCTGGCAGCCCTGCTGATCTCTTTGGCTGCAGTAATGTTCGAATCACACATATGAAAAGTAGCATACAGCTAATTCAATCACGCTTCAGTCAGAGCACCTGATCTGCATATTTGTTCAGGGGCTATGGCTAAATGTATTAGACACAGAGGATCAGCAGGAGAGCCAGTTAACTGGTATTGATTGAAGGGTTACTTAAAGGGATACTGTAGGGGGGTCAGGGGAAAATGAGTTGAACTTACCCGGGGCTTCTAACGGTCCCCCGCAGACATCCTGTGTTGGCGCAGCCACTCACCGATGCTCCGGCCCCGCCTCCGGTTCACTTCTGGAATTTCAGACTTTAAAGTCTGAAAACCACTGCGCCTGCGTTGCAGTGTCCTCGATCCCGCTGATGTCATCAAGAGCGCACAGCGCAGGCCCAGTATGGTTTGTGTCTGCGCAGTACACTCTTGGTGACATCAGCGGGAGCGAGGACACGGGCGTGCAGGCGCAGTGGTTTTCTGACTTTAAAGTCAGAAATTCCAGAAGTGAACTGGAGGCGAGGCCGGAGCATCGGTGAGTGGCTGCGCCAACACAAGATGTCTGCGGGGGACCATTAGAAGCCCCGGGTAAGTTCAGCTCATTTTCCCCCGACCCCCCTACAGTATCCCTTTAAAGTGAACCTTAAAGTGAACCAGAGACGAAGCACCCTTGTGTATTTTACCATAGAAATCAGTGGGAACATTAGAGAAAACATTTACCATGCTCTCTGTTCCATCCTCACTGCTAAAAGTGTCTGTTATCTAGCTGAGATAAGAATCCCGGACTGAGCATTGATTCTGGCTTTGCTATAATGACTCAGCTATAATGATTCCTGAGCAAAGCCAGCAGGGGGCAGGCTTGGACTTGAAGACAGCAAAGAACACAGTCTCAGCTATAATCATTCTGTAGCAAAGCCAGACCGACTGCTTAGTCGGGATTCTTATCTTAGAAGTGATAACAGGCAAATTAAACAGAGAACAATGTAACAAAGAGCAGATTAGGTGTTTACTGTCATGTTCCCACTGATTTATAAGGTAAAATACATGAGGTTGCTTCATCTCTGGTTCTCTTTAAGTCAGGAAAAAGAAAAAAAAAAAAAAAAAGTTTCTCTCCTGGGGTTTCTACCAGCCCCTTGCAGCAGTCCTGTGCCCTCGCAGCCACTCACTAATCCTCTGGTCCCCCACTGCCAGCTAGTTCTGCTTCTACCAGCCCCCTGCAGCAGTCCTGTGCCCTCACAGCCACTCACTAATCCTCTGGTCCCCCGCTGCCAGCTAGTTCTGCTTCTACCAGCCCCCTGCAGCCATCCTGTGCCCTCGCAGCCCCTCACTAATCCTCTGGTCCCCCGCTGCCAGCTAGTTCTGCTTCTACCAGTCCCCTGCAGCAGTCCTGTGCCCTCGCAGCCACTCACTAATCCTCTGGTCCCCCGCTGCCAGCTAGTTCTGCTTCTACCGGCCCCCTGCAGCAGTCCTGTGCCTTCGCAGCCACTCACTAATCCTCTGGTCCCCCGCTGCCAGCTAGTTCTGCTTTTACCAGCCCCCTGCAGCAGTCCTGTGCCCTCGCAGCCACTCACTAAACCTCTGGTCCCCCGCTGCCAGCTAGTTCTGCTTCTACCAGCCCCCTGCAGCAGTCCTGTGCCCTCACAGCCACTCACTAATCCTCTGGTCCCCCGCTGCCAGCTAGTTCTGCTTCTACCAGCCCCCTGCAGCAGTCCTGTGCCCTCGAAGCCACTCACTAATCCTCTGGTCCCCCGCTGCCAGCTAGTTCTGCTTCTACCAGCCCCCTGCAGCAGTCCTGTGCCCTCGCAGCCACTCACTAATCCTCTGGTCCCCCGCTGCCAGCTAGTTCTGCTTCTACCAGCCCCCTGCAGCAGTCCTGTGCCCTCGCAGCCACTCACTAATCCTCTGGTCCCCCGCTGCCAGCTAGTTCTGCTTCTACCAGCCCCCTGCAGCAGTCCTGTGCCCTCGCAGCCACTCACTAATCCTCTGGTCCCCCGCTGCCAGCTAGTTCTGCTTCTACCAGCCCCCTGCAGCAGTCCTGTGCCCTCGCAGCCATTCACTAATCCTCTGGTCCCCCGCCGCCAGCTAGTTCTGCTTCTACCAGCCCCCTGCTGCAGTCCTGTGCCCTCGCAGCCACTCACTAATCCTCTGGTCCCCCGCCACCAGCTAGTTCTGCTTCTACCAGCCCCCTGCAGCAGTCCTGTGCCCTCACAGCCACTCACTAATCCTCTGGTCCCCCGCTGCCAGCTACTTTCGTTTTTGCCGACAGGCCCGTCAGGACTGGCAACGCGTAGCTTTTTCCGCATTCCCGACTAATTAGCGCCATTACGGGCCACAACGCGTACAAAAATACGCGTTGCCGCATATCTATGCGCTCGTAATGCGGCAACGCGTATTTTTGTACGCGTTGCGGCCCTGCAATAGCGCTAATTACAGTCGGAAATGCGGAAAAAGCTACGCGTGGCCAGTCCTGACGGGCCTGTTGGCGAAAACGAAACTAGCTGGCAGCGGGGGACCAGAGGATTAGTGAGTGGCTGCGAGGGCACAGGACTGCTGCAGGGGGCTGGTAAAAGCAGAACTAGCTGGCAGCGGGGGACCAGAGGATTAGTGAGTGGCTGTGAGGGCACAGGACTGCTGCAGGGGGCTGGTAGAAGCAGAACTAGCTGGCAGGGGGGGGACCAGAGAATTAGTGAGTGGCTGCGAGGGCACAGGACTGCTGCAGGGGGCTGGTAAAAGCAGAACTAGCTGGCAGCGGGGGACCAGAGGATTAGTGAGTGGCTGCGAGGGCACAGGACTGCTGCAGGGGGCTGGTAGAAGCAGAACTAGCTGGCAGCGGGGGACCAGAGGATTAGTGAGTGGCTGCGAGGGCACAGGACTGCTGCAGGGGGCTGGTAGAAGCAGAACTAGCTGGCAGCGGGGGACCAGAGGATTAGTGAGTGGCTACGAGGGCACAGGACTGCTGCATGGGGCTGGTAGAAGCAGAACTAGCTGGCAGCGGGGGACCAGAGGATTAGTGAGTGGCTGCGAGGGCACAGGACTGCTGCAGGGGGCTGGTAGAAGCAGAACTAGCTGGCAGCGGGGGACCAGAGGATTAGTGAGTGGCTACGAGGGCACAGGACTGCTGCATGGGGCTGGTAGAAGCAGAACTAGCTGGCAGCGGGGGACCAGAGGATTAGTGAGTGGCTGCGAGGGCACAGGACTGCTGCAGGGGGCTGGTAGAAGCAGAACTAGCTGGCAGCGGGGGACCAGAGGATTAGTGAGTGGCTACGAGGGCACAGGACTGCTGCATGGGGCTGGTAGAAGCAGAACTAGCTGGCAGCGGGGGACCAGAGGATTAGTGAGTGGCTGCGAGGGCACAGGACTGCTGCAGGGGGCTGGTAGAAGCAGAACTAGCTGGCAGCGGGGGACCAGAGGATTAGTGAGTGGCTACGAGGGCACAGGACTGCTGCAGGGGGCTGGTAGAAGCAGAACTAGCTGGCGGCGGGGGACCAGAGGAGCCATGAGTGACTGCGAGGGCACAGGACTGCTGCAGGGGGCTGGTAGAAGCAGAACTAGCTGGCAGCGGGGGACCAGAGGATTAGTGAGTGGCTGCGAGGGCACAGGACTGCTGCAGGGGGCTGGTAGAAGCAGAACTAGCTGGCAGCGGGGGACCAGAGGATTAGTGAGTGGCTGCGAGGGCACAGGACTGCTGCAGGGGGCTGGTAGAAGCAGAACTAGCTGGCAGCGGGGGACCAGAGGATTAGTGAGTGGCTGCGAGGGCACAGGATTGCTGCAGGGGGCTGGTAGAAGCAGAACTAGCTGGCAGCGGGGGACCAGAGGATTAGTGAGTGACTGTGAGGGCACAGGACTGCTGCAGGGGGCTGGTAGAAGCAGAACTAGCTGGCAGCGGGGGACCAGAGGATTAGTGAGTGGCTGCGAGGGCACAGGATGGCTGCAGGGGGCTGGTAAAGCAGAACTAGCTGGCAGCGGGGGACCAGAGGATTAGTGAGTGGCTGCGAGGGCACAGGACTGCTGCAGGGGGCTGGTAGAAGCAGAACTAGCTGGCAGCGGGGGACCAGAGGATTAGTGAGTGGCTGCGAGGGCACAGGATGGCTGCAGGGGGCTGGTAAAGCAGAACTAGCTGGCAGCGGGGGACCAGAGGATTAGTGAGTGGCTGCGAGGGCACAGGACTGCTGCAGGGGGCTGGTAGAAGCAGAACTAGCTGGCAGCGGGGGACCAGAGGATTAGTGAGTGGCTACGAGGGCACAGGACTGCTGCAGGGGGCTGGTAGAAGCAGAACTAGCTGGCAGCGGGGGACCAGAGGATTAGTGAGTGGCTACGAGGGCACAGGACTGCTGCAGGGGGCTGGTAGAAGCAGAACTAGCTGGCAGCGGGGGACCAGAGGATTAGTGAGTGGCTACGAGGGCACAGGACTGCTGCAGGGGGCTGGTAGAAGCAGAACTAGCTGGCGGCGGGGGACCAGAGGATTAGTGAATGGCTGCGAGGGCACAGGACTGCTGCAGGGGGCTGGTAGAAGCAGAACTAGCTGGCAGCGGGGGACCAGAGGATTAGTGAGTGGCTGCGAGGGCACAGGACTGCTGCAGGGGGCTGGTAGAAGCAGAACTAGCTGGCAGCGGGGGACCAGAGGATTAGTGAGTGGCTGCGAGGGCACAGGACTGCTGCAGGGGGCTGGTAGAAGCAGAACTAGCTGGCAGCGGGGGACCAGAGGATTAGTGAGTGGCTGCGAGGGCACAGGACTGCTGCAGGGGGCTGGTAGAAGCAGAACTAGCTGGCAGCGGGGGACCAGAGGATTAGTGAGTGGCTGCGAGGGCACAGGACTGCTGCAGGGGGCTGGTAGAAGCAGAACTAGCTGGCAGCGGGGGACCAGAGGATTAGTGAGTGGCTGCGAGGGCACAGGACTGCTGCAGGGGGCTGGTAGAAGCAGAACTAGCTGGCAGCGGGGGACCAGAGGATTAGTGAGTGGCTGCGAGGGCACAGGATGGCTGCAGGGGGCTGGTAAAGCAGAACTAGCTGGCAGCGGGGGACCAGAGGATTAGTGAGTGGCTGCGAGGGCACAGGACTGCTGCAGGGGGCTGGTAGAAGCAGAACTAGCTGGCAGCGGGGGACCAGAGGATTAGGGAGCGGCTGCGAGGGCACAGGACTGCTGCAGGGGGCTGGTAGAAGCAGAACTAGCTGGCAGCGGGGGACCAGAGGATTAGTGAGTGGCTGCGAGGGCACAGGATTGCTGCAGGGGGCTGGTAGAAGCCCGAGGCGAGTAAAACTTTTTTTTTTCTGACTTAAGTGTCTCTTTAAAGAGGAACTGTCGCGAAAATCTTAACATTTAAGAACACATACAAATAAGAAGTACATTTCTTCCTGAGTAAAATGAGTCATAAATTACTCCTCTGCTATGTGGCTGTCACTTACAGTAAGAAGTAGAAATCTGACAGAAGTGACAAGTTTTGGGCTAGTCCATCTCTCCACAGGGGATTCTAAGCATAGCCTTTATTCTTTATAAAGACATTCCCTGAAAAAGATTTATACAAAGATGCTGGCCAGCCTTCCTTGCTCACCGTACACTTTTATGGCAATTGGACGGGGCAACTGCCATTTACTAGGTGCATGTTGAAAATAAGGAAATCCCTGTAAAACCCCTATGAGGAGATGTGCCAGTCCAAAACCTGTCAGTTCTGTCAGATTTCTACTATAAGTGACAGCAACATAGGAGAAAAGTCATTTATGGCTCATATTACTCTGGAAGAAACATAGTTCTTAATTGTATATGTTTGCATATATTTTAAATTCTAAGATTTTCGCGACAGAGGTCCTTTAAGCCTGGTAAAAAAAAAAAAAAAGTTTCACTTAGTTCTGGTGCACACCGAGCGGTTTTTGAAGCGATCCGTAAACCGCTTCCGCCTGTGAAAACGCTTGGCTAATGTATTTCAATGGGATGGTGCATAACAGCAGTTTGAGGTTTCTAGCAAACCGTAAATGTGTCTCCTGCTGCATGTTTGCGGTTTGCAGAAGCGTTTCTGCCTCAATGTTAAAGTGAACCTCCGGACTAAAAATTGACTCAGCAGCACTGAAAAGGCTTGGTGTTTCTTTAACAGTTTCACAGCATCAGAACTTTGTTTTTCTTACACAAGCCTCAATTTTAGCTGCACAGAAGAAAACTGCCCGGGCAGTTTACCCCCTTATGCTGTGCACAGCATGATGGGATTTCTGATTTTGTTGTTCTCATTCTGCTGTTTTGGTGCAAATTTGTATTTTTTTTGCATTTTGAATTTGACATTTGAAGCCTAGCGCATGCAGCTGGAAGGGGTAATCAGGACACAGGACAGTTGGAACTGTGTCTCCTGCTCCTTGTCACCTCCTTTCAACCAAAAAGATGGCTGCCCCCATGACAAAGATGGCAGCCCCCATGAATCACAAACATTTGCCTGTTCTTTTAAAACAGGGTGGGTATGAGATTATATTACCTATCTATTCTAATTAACATAACTAATGTAACGTAATAACAGTATGTTTGTTTAGGCTGAAGTTCCCCTTTAAGTATAGCAAAAACGCAAACCGCTCTAAAAAACACTAGATCAGAGCTGTTTTCCAGGCGTTTGTTACAGAAGCTGTTCAGTAACAGCTTTACTGTAACAATATGTGTAATCTGATACATAAAACGCTTCACAAAAAAATGCTAGGCATGTTTAGAAAACGTCTCTAAACATGCCTTGAATCGCTCTGAAAATCTGCTTAAAGAGAACCAGAGATGAAGCACCCTCTTGTATTTTACCTTATAAATCAGTGGGAACATGACAGTAAACACCTAATCTGCCCTTTGTTTCATTGTTCTCTGTTTAATCTGACTGTTATCACCTCTGATAAGAATCCCCGACTGAGAAGTCAGGCTGCTCCGTCTAGCTTTGCTACAGAAAGATTATAGCTAAGTCTGTCTTCTGTGGTGTTATTTCAAGCCCAAGCCTGCCCCCTTATGGCTTTGCTATAATGACTCAGCAATAATCATTCCCAGCAAAGCCAGATTTAATTGCTCAGTCTGGGATTCTTGTGACTGCTGATAACAGACACTTTTAGCAGTGAGGATGAAACAGAGAGCATGGTAAGTGTTTTCTCTAATGTTCTTACTGATATACATGGTAAAATACACAAGGGTGCTTCGTCTGTGGTTCCCTTTAAAAAACCTCCAGCGTTGAGGATCTGCTAGCGGTTTTGGTGTGCACTGGGCCTTACCTGGGGCTTCTACCAGCCCCATGCAGCTGCCCTGTGCGCTCGCTGACACTCACCGATGCGCCAGTCCCCTGCCATGGGTTAGTTTGGTTGTCGCTCACTGCGCCTGCGCAGCTCTGGCCATGTGTACCCTTCGTATTGCCTGCGCAAGACGTTATTGCGGACAGGAACATAGTTCTATATTCATCTGTAACAAGATGGCCGCAGTCTCGCTCACAGGAAGTGGGGGGTGCAGCCCCAGAATGAGCAGGTTCACTTACCGAGTTGTGCTCTCCTGTCTGCACTTTGACGTGGAGGATCTTCTTACACAGAAGTTTCAGAGATGGGCGGCCGCTCTGGAAGGAAAAACAAGAGCTATATTCTGCGTATGTAATGGTGAGATTTCATCCGGTAGTATGCAAGTGTGATGTCATACGTATGGTGTGATGTCACACGGTAGTATTTAACAGTGTGATGTAATATGGTAGTATGTAATGGTGTGATGTCATACAGTAGTGGTAGCGCCATTCTCTCTCTTCTCATATATGACAATGTATCTGGAAGTGGTGCCAGCAGTCTGATGGCTGCTTCCTATAGAATATAATGGCTGCTGTACAAAGCATTACCTGTAGGGGTCAGTACCTACCTTGGCCTCTCGCCTGAACGGCTTGTACTTCTGGGTGTCCCTGATGGCCTTTTTTGGATGGTCCAGGAATAGGATCTACAAAATCAAAGGATACAATTACAAGCCAGAAACAGTAAAGAGTGCGCGTAATTATGCTATTTTACCTAAAATAGATTTATAATAAGAATACAGATTCTGCCCCCCCCCCCAAATGCCCTCAGCTGCCAACTACATTCCCCCCCCCCCATTCTTGCTGTGCTTAGTGTCCCTGCCTGTCCATCTGCCCTCCAAACAATAGGACCCCTGAAGTGAGAGGGATATAGAGGCTGCCATATTTATTTCCTGTAAAGGTGGCCATACACTGATCCGCCGGCGCGAGTCCCCCAGTCACCTCTGTCTTCTTCTCCTGCTGGGCTCCGGGTTTCGGCCCGGCTGGCTTCACTTCTTCCTGTCCGGGGAAGTTTAAACAGTAGAGGGTGCTCTACTGTTTAAACTTCCTGCCGGGACAGGAAGTAGCCAGCCAGAACCCAGCGGAGCGGGGACTCGCGCCGCCCGGATCAGGTAATGTGTTGTTGGGCATTCGATTGCCGATATCGGCGCACTCCCGTCCCGCCGGCGATCGAGGGAAATCTTCTGCACAGACGCATCGACATGAATTGTCGGGAACGATTGATTTCGGACGGATATCAATCGTTCTGTCAGCGTTTGCGCGACGATTTCACAGTCGATTTGATCAGTGATCGAATCTGCTGTATATCAGCGGGAAAATCTGTAAGTGTATGGGCCCCTTTAAACAATATCAGTTGCCTGGCTGTCCTGCTGATCTCTGTCTGCAGTAGTGTGTGAATCACACACTCGAAACAAGCATGCAGCTAATCCAATCTGACTTCAGTCAGAACACCTGATCTGCTGCATGCTTGTTCAGGGGCTGTGGCTAAAAGTATTAGAGGCAGAGGCTCAGTAGGGTAGCCAGGCAATCTGTATTGCTTAAAAGGAAATATGGCAGCCTCCATGTCACTCTCACTTTAGGTGCGCTTTAATCATGGCCATGTGGATGGTTGGATGCTGCTGATCGTAGGTGCGCTGTTTTGGTTTTTTTTTTTTTCCACTTGATGCTGTCATATAAAGGTGGCCATTAACCATCCAATTTCTAGCGAAAAGATAATTCTCATCAGAAGCGGTATTGTTCACTACACCACCAACAACCAATCTCTGCTATCTATCACAACTTCGAGGTTATACAAACTACCTGCTCATACCCAATCAAGCTTATCAGATACTTAGAATGTTCGCTATCAAAGCGTCCATACATTGGCCAATAATTGTTCAAAGGACAGCAATGCTCTTCAACATCTCTTTTTCATCACCTGTAGAATTTAAATGACTGCGTTACTGTTGGATTTATCCGGCAAAATGTATGAAAATAAGCACTACTTACCGGGGGCTTCCTCCTGCCCCAACTCCCAGCATGTCCCTCGCCGCAGCTCTGCAGTCAGCCGTTCGCCGAAGCTCCATCCCGGTCCCCGGCGATGACGTCAGAGAGACCTCCAGGTCGGCCTGTACTGCGCCTGCGTGAGCGGCGCTGTCAATCACCGCCACGTGGGCCGGAGAGGACTGGGCAGGTGGTAGTAGTTCTGCACCTGCGCGGGCCACTCCGGGGCGGAGCTGCGGCGAGGGGCATGCTGGGAGTTAAGACAGGAGGAAGCCCCCGGTAAGTAGTGCTTATTTTCATACATTTTGCCGGATAACTCCTTTAATGTGCATGCAACGTGCAGGTATCCACACACAGTCCCATGTAAAACAGCAGCTCACCAGATGGCAGCCACCTCAGATCCAGGTGGGTCTAGTGTTCAATTGAGCCAAACTCCACAATCCAATTCCAAAAATGTATTCCAGTTTAACTTCATGTAAAATACAATAAAAAACAATCATAGCGTAAAAGATTCTCATAAGCTGGCACTTTGTCCTGCGCAATGCAGCGCACTCACGTAATATATGATGTTTGCAGGCCTATTAGGCAGCATAGCCCAGCAGTCGCTCTCCCTGAGTGTGGTCCCGGCGTCTCCTCTCAGTATTCCTCCGTTTGGCGTGTGCCTCCGCAGACCAATGATGTCAGACTCACCTGGCTCATATGTAAACTTCAGTACAAAGGTCTATGCGATTCTGGAGCCAGGTGCGTCTGACATCATTGGTCTGCGGAGGCACACGCCAAACGGAGGAATACTGAGAGGAGACGCCAGAACCACAATAAGGGACCGTTGGGCTATGCTGCCTAATAGGCCTGAAAACATCATATATTACGTGAGTGCGCTGCATTGCGCAGGGCAAAGTGCCAGCTTATGAGAATCTGTTACGCTATGATTGTTTTTATTGTATTTTACATGGGATTGCTGGATTAAACTTTTGGAATTGGATTGTGGAAGTTGGCTCAATTGAACACTAGACCCACCTGGATCTGAGGTGGCTGCCATCTGGTGACTGTGTGTGGATACCTGCACCGAGTGGAGCACGCTGCATCACTCATCACTTGGGTTGCATGCACATTAAGTGTCAGTCTAACAGTAACGCACCATGTTCAGTCTCATTTAAATTGTACATGTGATGAAATAGAAATGTTGAAAAGAAGCGCTGTCATTTGAACAATTATCTACCACAGCCGACAAGAAAATCCAGATTTTGGTTTGACGAAAAGCCAATTGGAAGACTGTTTTTATAATCGTTCATAATCGATTGTGCCCATCAAGAGAGATTTTTGACAACCAATCCAATCAGAATTATCTGATCACTCAACGATTTTTCACTAGAAATTGGACCGTTAGTGGCCACCTTAAAGTACTGCTGACAGGTGGGATTTACTTTTAAGTTATTTTATTACTGGTGCTGTGTAACTTTCACAGCACCATCCTTCCCCCTCCAGCGCCCCCCTGTGGGCCGATTTAACTTATATTATAGGGGAGGAAGTGACAGTTCTTCCTCTCCGCTGGGCGCACATAACTCCGCCCCCTCCACCTGCCGCTTTAGTTCCTTATGTGTTACACTGCACACAGCGCGCAGGGGAGCTGTGCTGTGTGTGGGCTCATGTTAATTAAGGTCAGAAGAATATCCAATCTCAGTTATCACAAGTCTGCACATAGCACAGCTCCCCTGCACACTGTGTGCAGTGTAACACATAAGGAACTAAAGTGGCAGGTGGAGGGGGCGAAGTTATGTGCGCACAGCGGGGAGGAAGTGACAGTTCTTCCTCTCCGCTGTGTGCACATAATATGCGACGATCTGCCTCAGTCGAAGACTGACTGAGCAAAACGCGAGTTAGAGGGGGCACAAGAGGGGGGAAGCTGGTGCAGTGTGCTAGTTTCAGCACCAGCAATAAAACAATATTAAAGGTTTAATGGGAGGGGGAATCGGTTAAGCAGTACTTTAAGAAATAACGTTAACAGAATTTGCAGTGCGGACGTCTTTGTGCTTGGACCGGAGCTGCTCCGCCCTGATCCATTCTTCTGCACACCAGGATGATCGCCACGCTCCACCTGCAATCTGTAGTTGTGTACGCTGCTCAAGACTGAGCCCCCCTCTGTGTGGGTAAACCTACCTTTAAGTCATTATGCACGGCATGGCCGACTAGGATCCGCCCCTTCAGGATTTCAGAGACTTCTTTCTGCACAACCTTAAAATCTTCCCCTGTAATACAAACACACGACCTGTAGGTGGAGACACTGGAGAGGAAACATCTCTACAAAACACTTATCTGTATATATTTCCCATCATATGGGGACAGGGAGGGGCAGCAGGTCCCTAGAGGGGGTGAATGGGATGTTCCAGAATACAGGACAGGAGAATGTGCTTTACTCTGTACTGCACAATTTGGGAGACAGCAGTGTACCCAGCAGAGCGCCCCCCATCAAACAAACCTGCAGCCACTGCTCGGTATAATCTGCAGGACAGGAATATTAACCAGGATTTCATACAAAAGGCCGTATTTCGGACCAGAAATCTTAAAGCGGGATTGTCACCATAAAAATCTAATTTCAACAGCAGCTGGTCTGAGTGTATTAAGTGATAAAGATGCTAATCCTGCATTCAAAATTTTCAAAACTTTTTCTGCTGTTATGATTTGGAGTTATCACATACTTTAGGAGCACTGGCCCTTTAATAGTCAGTGCCAAACAGCTGCATGCTGGGTGTTCTTTTTATCTATAATATATTCCTCCTCTTCCCTTTATTTCCCTGCCTAGCTGCTTATCTGAAACACGATCCCCTGCTCACTTGTGTTTGTAAGCAAGGCTGAGGTGACTCAGCGATTGGAGAAGAAAAGAAAAAAGTTAAGGGAAGAAATGACATCAGTATTTAGCCTCAAACTGTGGGCAAAAGACACGGCCCCCACCAGGAACAGAATTCTCTTCATTTACTATATAAAATTGTTATGAAAAGTAATTTCTTTGTTTTACACAATGACAAAGTGAATTGAATTGAAAATTCACTTAAAGAGAACCCGAGGTGTGTTTGAAGAATGTTATCTGCATACAGAGGCTGGATCTGCCTATACAGCCCAGCCTCTGTTGCTATCCAAAACCCCACTAAGGTCCCCCTGTACTCTGCAATCCCTCATAAATCACAGCCGTGCTGTGAGCCTGTGTTTACATCTGTAGTGTCAGTCTCAGCTGCTCCCCCGCCTCCTGCATAGCTCCGGTCCCTGCCCCCGTCCCTTCCCTCCAATCAGCAGGGAGGGAACGGATGCAGGCGGGGACTGGGGTTCTGCAGGAGGCGGGGAGAGCAGCAGACTGACACTATAGAGATAAACACAGCCAGCTCTGACAAGCTGTTTGTCAGCAGCGTGGCTGTGATTTATGAGGGATTGCAGAGTGCAGGGGTACCTTAGGGGGGTTTGGGATAGCAACAGAGGCTGGGCTGTATAGGCAGATCCAGCCTCTGTATGCAGATAATATTCTTCAAACCCACCTCGGGTTCTCTTTAAATCAAAACGTGGACAGTACAATATATGTGTTATGTAAGTAGATCAAGTGTTTATCTACTTATATGTGTTTTTTTTCTGGCATAGTATGGCTGATCCTCCTGCTTTAAGGTGGCCATACACTTTGATCACAGTAGAGAATTACAACACACTTTGCTTACATTTCCAGCACTAGTCCACAACTGAATCCACCAAAGGTGTCCAAGTGCTTGTGGTCATCAAAAGATAAAAGGACGACTGGGTCTCCACCTGGATTTTAAGTGATTATAGCTGTTTTTTTTATTGAACCATAAATACAAAACACACGTTTTCGGCCAACAGGCCTTTTAGTGCTCTTGAACAAGATCGGTCGGCGGAAACGTGTGTTTTGTAACTAAGGTAGGATAAAAAGCATACACTTCGATCACTCTAAACCTGAATCTGCAAGAAATCGATGCCTGGTCGATCAGAACCGATGAATGATATTGATGACTGGCGACGAATTGGGAGCGGCGGCAGGTCAACAGTCCATAGCTTTGCAGTACAGTGAATGGAACGCAGTGGTTCAAGAGATGTTTAACTGATTTCATGCTGAAATCTATACAAGAATCTATGTCTGGTGTGTGGAAGGATTTGATCCCCCTCTCATCAGATTTGATCTGACAGGGATCTATCTGATGGCCACTTAAGTGTTTCACTTACCTGGTGGTTCTACCAGCCCCCTTGCAGCCGCCCTGTGCCCTCTGCGTTAGCAAACGATCCTCCGGTTACCCGCAGCTCCCCTCTGTCATTTGGATGCGCGGCCCTGGTCCGTGCGCCGTGCATGCGCAGAACAAATAAATCTCTAGTGCGCCAGCGCAGAATGCGCCCAGTGACGGGAGCAGGATTGAGGACGTGGGCAGACGCATATTTGCAGTGGCCCGTCGACTCACCGGAAGAGGGTTGCGGCGGGGGACCGGAGGATCAGTGAGTGACGGCGCAGGCACAGGGCAGCTGCAGGGGGCTGATAGAAGCAACAGGTAAGTTTAACTCTTGTTTCAGTTTAGGCTCACGTTAATATTTGAATATAAAGCACTTTACTTCTATATAATGCTTAGTCACTTATTGCGCATAGATATTGCCTGGCCCAGTGTTGGGCGTCATTGGGCCGTACGTGCAGCATAGGCATGTCCTCACCGTTCTTGATGTCCTGAGGCCGCACCCCACTGACCGCCGTCCGGTAATCCGTGACCCGTTCGGTGGGTTTGACAAACTTGTCATAGACGCACTTTCCGAACTGGTTGACGATAGACACTCTGGCCACTATGCTGTCTTCTCCATCCAGGCCTACTCCCACCATCTCACAGTCCATCGCTACCGTCCTGGTGAGCCTACAAGACAAGAGCCACCGATTGGACAACACGCTCCACCAGCCTCAGAAGCCACGCCCAGTATAAGGGGGCGTTACCCACAGAATAGTGCCGCTTACCCCTCAAACGCCCGATCCTTCACCAAGACCTTGTCTACCGTGTCCACCTTCTTCTCCGGCAAGCCTTGCATCTTCCGGGCCATCTGTCCAGCTTCCGGCCCCAGAGCAGACTCTATGTCGTCTGGATCCACGTCGTCAAACCAGAGGTCAATCCTGCACGACAGACAGAACTACAATGAAGCGGGGGCAAGCGACAGACATCATCCAAAGGCCTGGCTGACTTTACTTTCTACAACTTATCTCTCTAGTGCTTGCATCTGCTGCATTTACACCCCCTGTCCTGTAGAGGTTATTTAGATTACATTATACTTACATGGTTGGGAGACAGGGTTATAAACGTTAACTGGACAGGCTATATAAAAAACAACAACAAATCTCTGAAATGTAACTGAACATTTAATAACCACTTTGGCACCAGCAGTCTCTGGCCCCTTAAAGTAAACCAGAGACCTGGAAAACAAAAGATTTGATACTTATCCGGGGTTTCCTCCAGCCCCATAAGATTGTCTGAGTCCCTCGCCGTCCTCCCGCGGTCTGCCGTTCAGCCGCGGTGAGCCCCCGTAAATTGCTCAGTCTCGTCAGTCCAATTCTACTGCGCATGCGTGGGAAGGTCTTCGCATGCGCGGTAAGTCCAGACTGACGCGATTGAGCCTGTTACCGGAGCCGACTGCAGCTGAACGGCAGACCACGGGAGGACGGCGAGCGAGGAAGCCCTGGGTAAGTATTAAATCTTTCGGTTTCCAGTTTCTGATACACTTTTAAGGACCAGAGACACTGCTGGTACGAAAAACGGGGCCTACCGCCGCTTAGGACTCATCGCTACCGCCGCTGCTCTCCCGTCACTGAAGCTCGCTGGCTCTGCCATCGCTATGACGGCAGAGCTCTGTCAGCCAGGAGCCGATTTCAACCCTCCCAACCCTGTGACCAATGTGAGCTAATGTGATTGGCCCACAGTGATCACAGGGTCAGAAGCCAATGAAATCGGCTCCTGGCTGACAGAGCTCTGCCATCATACCGACAGCACGGCGAGTGGGCCATAGTGGCTGGAGAGCGGCGCAATCGTCGGTAACGTGCAGCGGAATAATTGAAATCTACGCCCCGGCAGGGATAACAGCTCCCAAACAGAGCGAAGATTTCAATTAGCAAGGTCCGGAAGCGGTTACAGCTGCACTCTGAAAGGTTTTAAACCTGACTACAGAGTTCCATGCTGGGGCTGCCTGTCAGGAGTCAGCCGTCCAAAGACCCACATTTCCTGCAGTGCTCATGTGTGTCAAGAGTGGTCACAGACACGCCCTCTGGTAAGAATGCAAATCTGAGATGATGTCATCACATCACCCCTCCTCCAGAGCGTCTGTTATTTAGATACAGCCCTGCGTCCGACAGCATCACCTTTAGGGATCTTTTACACTGCAAATCGCAAACGCAAGGTGATTTTGCTGCGAATTTCACTGGATGCCAGGAACACAAGGAGAGAACGCAGAAAACATGCAGCACGCAGGACTTTTCCCATCAGACATAATCACACTGCACTCGAATACAAGGCTTCCTGTAATTCCATTATTCTGCTGATGTCTTTGCGTTCTGCATATGATTGGAAAATTACGTGTAGCATAAAACAGCCCTTACAGTGCATTTGACACAGTGACCTCTGGAAATGAGGGGGAGGCTGCGACCATTAGGAATTGGGGGGGGGAGTAGAGGAGGCCATAGTGTCTGAATAACACCAGGAACAAGCATGCAGCTAACCCAGTCACCATTCAGTCAGACCATCTGATCTGCTGCATGCTTGTTCAGGGGCTAGGGCTAAAAGTATTAGAGGCAGAGGATCAGCAAGACAGCCAGGCAACGTAATATGTCGGCGCTATATAAATACTAAATAATAATAATAATAATAATAATAATAATACTAATGTGGCAGCCTCCATATCCCGCTCATTACAGTTGTCCTTTAAATTAGCAGTGGATTACCACCCAGGCCACACAGAGGACACGTACTTGGGAGGCTCCGACGTTTTATTCTCAGACTGTTTCTTCTTTGAAAGTGCATTTTCTCCATCACGCTGCCTCGTGTCCGGCCTCCTGTCTGCAGTCCTAGCCTCAACAGTCTCCCCCGGCCTCTTCCTCTTCTCCGGCCTCCTGTCTGCAGTCCCAGCCTCACCAGTCTCCCCCGGCCTCTTTCTCTTCTCCGGCCTCCTGTCTGCAGCCTCACTCCCAGCTGTTACCTTCCCAGTCTTCCTATCAGTCGCTGCATCCCCCTTCGCACTGCAGCCATCTCCAGGGGAGGTCTTCTTGCTTTCTGGGTCCTTCCTCCTCTCCACTTTTTTCGGGGGGTTTGTGGGTACAGAGTTTGCCACAGAAACGCTTTTTTCTGACTTTAGTAACTAAATAGAGAGACAAAAAAAATTGTGTTGTGAAAATAATTGGGAAAGGGATACTATTATCAGATATCTACATTCGTTGTTTTAGCTTATAGGCCCTCTGTAAAGGGAATCTGAAGTAAGAAGGGATATGGAGGCTACTCTATGTATTTCCTTATTAAACAATACCAGTTGCCTGGCTGTCCTACTGATCTCTTTGGCTGCGGTAGTGCCTGAATCACACACCTGAAACAAGCATGCAGCTAATCCAGTCTGACTTTATTCAGAGCACCTGATCTGCTGCATGCTTGTTCAGGGGCTATGGCTAAATGTATTAGAGACAGAGGATCAGCAGGAGAGTCAGGCAATGTGCATTGCTTAAAAGGAAATAAACAGGGCAGCCTCCTTATCCCTTTCAGTTTAGATGTGCTTTAAACATTCATATTAAGCAGCAAACTAAAACAGAAAGCTATTTTTTAACAAAACTATTTATAAATGGACTTGCTGTGGACTTGCCACAACAATTTCTTTAAAGGGAACCAGAGACGAAGCACCCTCATGTATTTCACCATATATATCAGTGGGAACATTAGAGAAAACACCTACCATGCTCTCTGCTTCATCCTTCACTGCTCAGCCTGCTTGTTCTCAGCCCTGATAGAGAGCTGTGATGAGATGGGAGGAGCTGCTGGTGCCGAGGAAGGAGCTAATTTTTGTATCCATATTTGTTAGTCATAAGAGGTTTTTAGAAATGGTGATTTCATTTTGCACACAGCCCAATAAATAATATGCTTTTCTGATCAACTGTGTGTTGCATGGAGTTTTAGTAAAAAACACAAAAAAAGGGCACACTAGAGCGGCGAAAATACCAGGTAAAGTATTTATTTTGTAAAATCTATCGGGGGATATGTTTATTTTGTGCCAAAGCGTTCATCTCTGGTTTCCCTTGAAAAGAATCTGTACTGTAAAATTCTTACAATAAAAAGCATACCATTCTATTCATTATGTTCTCCTGGGCCCCTCTGTGCTGTTTCTGCCACTCCCTGCTGCAATCCTGGCTTGTAATTGCCTGTTTTAGGCAGTGTTTACAAACAAAAGACATAGCAATTGATAGGCTGAGAGTAGCTCAGTGTGGGAGTCATACAGAGTATGCAGGGGGCCTGGAGAGGGTGTGTATAGCTTCTATCCAATCACAAGCAGAGCAGCACATTCCTGCCTGAGTGCCTGAGCCCGACAGAGCCGACAGAGGTGAGAAGATTAGATCATATAACAGAGATAATACAGCCACTGTGTAATTAGGAAAGGCTGCAGTTAAAGGGAACCAGAGAGGAAGCAGCCTTGTGTATTTTACCATGTATATCAGTAAGAACATTAGAGAAAACACTTACCATGCTGTCTGTTTCATCCTCACTGCTAAAAGTGTCTGTTATCAGCAGTCACAAGAATCCCAGACTGAGCAATTAAATCTGGCTTTGCTGGGAATGATTATTGCTGAGTCATTATACCAGAACCACAAGGGGGCAGGCTTGGGCTTGAAATAACACCACAGAAGACAGACTCAGCTATAATCTTTCTGTAGCAAAGCTAGACGGAGCAGCCTGACTTCTCAGTCGGGGATTCTTATCAGAGGTGATAACAGTCAGATTACACAGAGAACAATGAAACAAAGGGCAGATTAGGTGTTTACTGTCATGTTCCCACTGATTTATAAGGTAAAATACAAGAGGGTGCTTCATCTCTGGTTCTCTTTAAAGTGGAACTGACCTTAAAATTTGACACTACAAAAATATATAATCTGTTGCTAAATACTGCTTTAATAAATAAAAATGTAATTTTGCTGTAATATACCTGTCAGATGTCCTTATTTCTGTTACTGCATTCATGCTGCAGTGTGCAGCCATATGTTGGCTGGCAAGTTTACAGTGCCATCCAGCTGATTTCTACTTCTTCCACTCTGCAGCTCCTTTCTCCAATCACTGTGCAGTATGCAAATTGCCTGTGGTAGTGTACAGTTACAGTGATGTCATCTGGCTGCGCCTGTGTATGTAATGTCTGCCTGTGTTTTCCAGCCTGTCATTTTCAGCTTTTGTGTGATTTATGGTGGTGGTGTATGGGCAGCTGACAGATCTCTCTTTTATCAGATTCGATAAGAGAGAGATTTGTCTCATGGTCAAATCTGACCATACATGCTAGGTGTATGTCTACCATTAGACACAAAACACAGACATACTGTAAACCCACTTATGCTAAGTAGTGTACACATCACAATACACACCACACAGACAATTTACTAATAGCTGAACAGCTGAAAGGTGGGGGACAAGTTTTTCTCCTAATTATCTTCCCTTATCAACAGCCATGCTGTTCGACAGAAAGTACACACAGTCACCCTCCAATTCCTTTTCCCTTTGCCGCAGTATACAATTCAGCCTTATGCTGGGCATACACGGGTCGATCCGGCGGACGATTAGCCGCCGGATCGACCGCTGCCGCGTCCCCACGTGGATCGATTCCCGCTCGTCCCCGCCGGCGCTTCCTATCCCCGTGGTGATCGGACACGTCGGATATTATCAATCGAGCCATCAGGCTCGATTGATAATCCTCCCCTCGACGCCGTGTATGCCCAGCATTAGACCCTGAGGGAATCCTGAAGGCAGCACTGCAGGCAAACTAACCTTTTGGATTCTCCACACAGTCCAATTTTGATTGTATGTAAAATCGATACAATCTGCGATTTCATATAGAGACCAGGTCACTACCACCAATCCGCAATTAAGCGTGCAAATATACTAACTCTAGCTAATTCCTGTAGAAAGAAGGGTTAATTCGCAACCTTTCTAGCGATAGCAAAACTAACAATAGTAATATCAAAACGGTTATGGTAACGTTTTCACAGGAAACATGAACTCTTTGCAGAGATTTCTGTCCTGGTCAGACTCTATTTCTAATCTTCCACGGACCCTACACAAGCTTGCAGATCAGGCGTTTCTGAGTCTTCTGACTGGATTAGATGCTTGGTTGTTTGAGATGCAGATGTGTGATTCAGACACTACTGCAGCCAGAGAGATCAGCAGGATAGCCAGGCAACTGGTATTGTTTAGAAAGGAAATCCTCCATATTCCTCTCACTTCAGACGTACTGGTTTGTGGCACATAAGAACACACTTATGTGCCACACTTTGCAGAAACGCTGGCGTTGCGGAAAACGCATCATGTTTGCCACTAATGCAAGTCAATGGGCTGCATAAAAAAAATGCATATACAAAAACTGCACATGTGTTATGAAACATGTTTTTAAAAATACTGGTTTCGCTGCATAATTTTCAAAAATGCGTCCAAAACGCACATAATGGAAGTCAATTGTAACGCAATGTGTTGCGTTTTGTATGCGTCCTCCTGTTCCCCCCACACCCGTCTGACCACTGTCACAAAAACAGCTATTTCAACTCAGTCTGAGCTGCAGATAGTCTCGGCGAGGTGGCGAGCTGCGTGTGCATCCACTCCAGAGTCTGGGGCCAGTCTGCCTAAGTGCTGGGAGTCCATGCACCAACAGGGGAAATCACTGTCTAGTCTCCCTGATGACAGACATACCTCTGTCTGGCTGTCAGATCCACAGGCAGCAGCGTTCTCTATAATGGCACATGAAACACAGGCTGCTCAGTGCTCACACTACACAGATTTACAGAATTTGCAGTAGAGGTTGAACAATCTAAAGGCTCATATCCACCAGAAGATTTTCGCAATGAAACATTTATCGACAAACGACCATTTGCACAGTATTGTGTAACATAAATTAAAGAAAGGTATTAGACGATTTTCAAGGATAGCAGATTACCTGTGATAATTATTCATTTTGAACCATCATGACAGATCCCATCGTGGACGGTCATTTCAATGCACATCGACCCCCCCCCCCCCACGATAATTACCGCAATCATTTAAAGTCATGTTCTCACCCGTCGTTTGTTCCCGCGGTTCCTGAATTGCAGAAGATGGATCAGGTAACAATCATTCCTCAATTCTTTTGTCACTGCGTTTTCCCTGATCCATCTTCCAAAATCTTGTGGTGGGTATTCAGCTTTACAGCCCAGGGGCTGTAAGCTTGTTCAACCTCTGCTGCAAATCCCCCAAAGCTCTGCAGTGTAAGCACTGAGCAGCCAGTTTTTCATGTGCCATTATAGAGAACGCTGCTGCCTGTGGATCTGACAGCCAGACAGTGATGGTACTCCCAGCACACAGGCAGACCAGCCTCGGACTCTGGAGTAGATGCACATGCAGCTCACAATCGCCACCTTGGAATAGTGATATTCCTGGTCAGCATTCCCAGTAGGAAGGGGTAGTGAGTACATGGTGTGATGAAAAATATTGCCACCTATAACATTTTGTAACTTGCCGTATAGCGCATGGGCGCTGAATAACTGAGCATGCGCACCTTCTTTCATTCATCCCGGGTGTAAGATTCTGCAACCGCCAGTGCAGTCTCCGGTACATCTACCCCCAAGCTGCGGCGGGTAGAAAAGAGGTTAGAGACGCAGCCGCCAGGGAAAAAAGGGATAGGGAGTGGAAGGGACAAATCCTACCCTGGCACTGCAGTGAGACAACTGAGGGACAGGACTGCACTTATGAAAGTCATGGACGCACAAACTTACCGGGGCAACACTGCTGTCCACAAATAAAGAAAAGTGCATGTGCATCGGAGGAAGTTTAGAAATGTAGTAATGTGAGGTAACTATGCATACCTATGGGGAAGCAGTAAGAAAGAGGATCTGCAGCAGCTTCTGCATGCTTCTATGTACAGAGAGCTGCTAAGAATAATTCTCTCCCTCTTATTAGGACACCTCGAGTGGAGGAGCTGCAGGCAGAAAACTGTATGACCTCCCAACCCCCTCCTCCCTGACAAACTTTACAACAGCTTGTTCAGGAAGACAGCAGCACCAGGAGGGGGGCAGACTGACAGAGATCAGAGGATGAGTGACCTCTATATAGAAAGTATTCACCTGCAGGAAGGTGAGAAGCAGACAGCCGTCTGACGTTCCTCTCCTCTACTCAGTCTACTCTGCCCTCACGCCTCCCTTCCAACGATGTCTTGCCTCTCTCCCCTTCTCACTACTTCTCTGCTCTGGCCCCCTTTCTCCCCCATCGCTGCTATCTCCCGATCTCTCTGTTTGTCAAAGTCCTGAGTTCAGACCAGGCGCTGTCTGATGAGTCATTTGTAAGGGCCTTTTTCCACTAGCCTGCGATTTGCGATTTGCTGCTGATCGCAAATCGCAAGGTACATTAAACTAATGGAAACTGCAGCAGCAATTTCCATTAGTGCGATCCGATTGCGATGCGATTTTGGTCAAAGCGCAATCGTCGTCCTGCCGCGTTTTGTATGCGATTGAGCTGGACTATAATGAGTATAGTAGCTCAATCGCAATCGCATGGTGGAAATTGAAACGCGATTGCGATCGCGATCGGAATCGCAATCGCATTTCATAGTGGAAAAGAGCCCTTAACAGCAGGAACTCTCGCGAGCACTTCATACACACACACACACACACACACACACACACACACACAAGAAGCTCTCCCAGTGTTCTTTGAGCTTGCCGGACAGATGCCGACAGGATAAGTCACAGGGGGGTGGGGTTTGTTAAAAGATTAATCTAATAAATGTTATTTACATGTTTTTAATAATACATTGTACACTTTTTCACTATGTTTTTTAACAAGGATTCATATGGTATGTTTTAATATTGAGAGTTCAGTTCCTCTTTAAACAGAGCACATTAGAACAGGCATAGGAACTTATAGGATAGAAGAAATAATGCTCAAAATTTTGTTACAGAATCTCTTTAAGAGAATGGGGAATATCACGTTAAAATGTGTGGAATTATACAGAGACATAAAACACTTCTGCATATCAGAGGTAACTTACGGCCTGCAGAGCCCTCCAGTTGGAAGAGAACTCTTCCGGTTTGTTAGGCGGAGCCAGCAGCAGGGAAACCTTATTCTCGGCTGGATTTGTGGCAATTTTTGGATGATTCTTCCAAAATTTCTTCTTCTTCTGTTTTTTAGTTTGTTTGAGTTGCTTTTTCTTTTTTACTCCAGAAGGCGGCTTGTCTGTCTTCACTGACATTTTCCCCATCTCTGTGCTTTCCCCAGCGACAGATCAACGTCTGGAAGTAAAATAAGGACCACGAAGTTATATATACATTCTGTTACAGTTGGGCAGTCAGTGACATGACTATGTACTCTGTAATGTGCTGCAGGAGGTGTCACTGCTATATAAATACATAATAATAATATGGTAGGGCATTACACTATGACTATGGTAGGATTAGAGTGTGAGCTCCTCTGAGGACAGTCAGTGACATGACTATGTACTCTGTAATGTGCTGCAGGAGATGTCAGTGCTATATAAATACATAATAATAATATGGTAGGACATTACACTATGACTATGGTAGGATTAGAGTGTGAGCTCCTCTGAGAACAGTCAGTGACATGACTATGTACTCTGTAATGTGCTGCAGGAGATGTCAGTGCTATATAAATACATAATAATAATATGGCAGGACATTAGACTATGGCTAGGGTAGGGATTAGAGTGTGAGCTCCTCTGAGGACAGTCAGTGACATGACTATGTACTCTGTAATGTGCTGCAGGAGATGTCAGTGCTATATAAATACATAATAATAATATGGTAGGACATTACACTATGACTATGGTAGGGATTAGAGTGTGAGCTCCTCTGAGGACAGTCAGTGACATGACTATGTACTCTGTAATGTGCTGCAGAAGATGTCAGTGCTATATAAATACATAATAATAATATGGTAGGACATTACACTATGACTATGGTAGGATTAGAGTGTGAGCTCCTCTGAGAACAGTCAGTGACATGACTATGTACTCTGTAATGTGCTGCAGGAGATGTCAGTGCTATATAAATACATAATAATAATATGGTAGGACATTAGACTATGGCTAGGGTAGGGATTAGAGTGTGAGCTCCTCTGAGGACAGTCAGTGACATGACTATGTACTCTGTAATGTGCTGCAGGAGATGTCAGTGCTATATAAATACATAATAATAATATGGTAGGACATTAGACTATGGCTAGGGTAGGGATTAGAGTGTGAGCTCCTCTGAGGACAGTCAGTGACATGACTATGTACTCTGTAATGTGCTGCAGGAGATGTCAGTGCTATATAAATACATAATAATAATATGGTAGGACATTAGACTATGGCTAGGGTAGGGATTAGAGTGTGAGCTCCTCTGAGGACAGTCAGTGACATGACTATGTGCTCTGTACAGTGCTGCAGGAGATGTCAGTGCTATATAAATACATAATAATAATATGGTAGGACATTAGACTATGGCTAGGGTAGGGATTAGAGTGTGAGCTCCTCTGAGGACAGTCAGTGACATGACTATGTACTCTGTAATGTGCTGCAGGAGATGTCAGTGCTATATAAATACATAATAATAATATGGTAGGACATTAGACTATGGCTAGGGTAGGGATTAGATTGTGAGCTCCTCTGAGGACAGTCAGTGACATGACTATGTACTCTGTAATGTGCTGCAGAAGATGTCAGTGCTATATAAATACATAATAATATGGTAGGACATTAGGCTATAACTATGGTAGGGATTAGATTGTGAGCTCCTCTGAGGAGAGTCAGTGACATGACTATGTGCTCTGTAATGTGCTGCAGGAGATGTCACTGCTATATAAATACATAATAATAATAATAATATGGTAGGACATTAGACTATGACTATGGTAGGATTAGAGTGTGAGCTCCTCTGAGGACAGTCAGTGACATGACTATGTACTCTGTAATGTGCTGCAGAAGATGTCAGTGCTATATAAATACATAATAATAATATGGTAGGACATTAGACTATGACTATGGCAGGATTAGATTGTGAGCTCCTCTGAGGACATGACTATGTACTCTGTAATGTGCTGCAGGAGATGTCAGTGCTATATAAATACATAATAATAATATGGTAGGACTTTACACTATGACTGTGGTAGGATTAGAGTGTGAGCTCCTCTGAGGACAGTTAGTAACATGACTATGTACTCTGTAATATGCTGCAGGAGATGTCAGTGCTATATAAATACATAATAATAATATGGTAGGACATTAGACTATGACTATGGTAGGATTAGAGTGTGAGCTCCTCTGAGGAGCGTCAGTGACATGACTATGTACTCTGTAATGTGCTGCAGAAGGTGTCAGTGCTATATAAATACATAATAATAATATGGTAGGACATTAGACTATGACTATGGTAGGATTAGAGTGTGAGCTCCTCTGAGGACAGTCAGTAACATGACTATGTACTCTGTAATGTGCTGCAGGAGATGTCAGTGCTATATAAATACATAATAATAATATGGTAGGACATTAGACTATGACTATGGTAGGATTAGAGTGTGAGCTCCTCTGAGGGCAGTCAGTGACATGACTATGTACTCTGTAATGTGCTGCAGAAGATGTCAGTGCTATATAAATACGTATAATAATATGGTAGGACATTAGACTATGACTATGGTAGGATTAGACTGTGAGCTCCTCTGAGGACAGTCAGTGACATGACTATGTACTCTGTAATGTGCTGCAGGAGATGTCAGAGCTATATAAATACATAATAATATGGTAGGATGTTAGACTATGACTATGGTAGGATTAGATTGTGAGCTCCTTTGGGGACAGTCAGTGACAGGACTATGTGCTCTGTAAAGTGCTGCGGAAGGTGTCAGTGCTATATAAATACATAATAATAATATGGTAGGACACTAGACTGACTATGGTAGGATTAGAGTGTGAGCTCCTCTGAGGACAGTCAGTGACATGACTATGTACTCTGGAAAGTGCTGCAGGAGATGTCAGTGCTATATAAATACATAATAATAATATGGTAGGACGTTAGACTATGACTATGGTAGGATTAGATTGTGAGCTCCTTTGGGGACAGTCAGTGACATGACTATGTACTCTGTACAGTGCTGCAGAAGATGTTAGTGCTATATAAATACATAATAATAATATGGTAGGACATTAGACTATGACTATGGTGGGATTAGATTGTGAGCTCCTCTGGGGACAGTCAGTGACATGACTATGTACTCTGTAATGTGCTGCAGAAGATGTCAGTGCTATATAAATACATAATAATAATATGGGAGGACATTAGACTATGACTATGGTGGGATTAGATTGTGAGCTCCTCTGAGGACAGTCGGTGACATGACTATGTACTCTGTAGTGTGCTGCAGAAGATGTCAGTGCTATATAAATACATAATAATAATATGGGAGGACATTAGACTATGACTATGGTGGGATTAGATTGTGAGCTCCTCTGAGGACAGTCGGTGACATGACTATGTACTCTGTAATGTGCTGCAGGAGATGCCAGTGCTATATAAATACATAATAATAATATGGGAGGACATTAGACTATGACTATGGTGGGATTAGATTGTGAGCTCCTCTGAGGACAGTCGGTGACATGACTATGTACTCTGTAGTGTGCTGCAGAAGATGTCAGTGCTATATAAATACATAATAATAATATGGGAGGACATTAGACTATGACTATGGTAGGATTAGAGTGTGAGCTCCTCTGAGGACAGTCAGTGACATGACTATGTACTCTGTAATGTGCTGCAGGAGATGTCAGTGCTATATAAATACATAATAATAATATGGTAGGACATTACACTATGACTATGGTAGGATTAGATTGTGAGCTCCTCTGAGGACAGTCAGTGACATGACTATGTACTCTGTAATGTGCTGCAGAAGATGTCAGTGCTATATAAATACATAATAATAATATGGGAGGACATTAGACTATGACTATGGTGGGATTAGATTGTGAGCTCCTCTGAGGACAGTCGGTGACATGACTATATACTCTGTACAGTGCTGTAGAAAATGTCAGTGCTATATAAATACATAATAATTACCATATGTAGTAGGACAGAGTGTAGGCTGAACTTACAATAATGAATTAACTTTTCAGTATGTTTACAAGATGTTAGAAGAAACTCCAGCTCACTTACTAATGGGAAGGGGCATTACAGCTGCATAACATATATTATATATGTATGGTAAGGATGACCATAACAGTGTAAAACCGTGCTAGAAATTTGGGCGCACCATGCGCTGCCATAGGATACAGCTGCGCTCAGACAGTAACTTGGGTGCCGCCAAAAGACGGAGCCCAAATTACTTTAAAAACAGCGCAATTCAGCCGCCAGCAAGAGTTGGCAGCATAATTAGATCTTTCCTCCGAGTCCACGGCAGCCTGGAGGGGGAATAGGAATTAATGCAGGCACAGGGTGAACAGTTTTTCAGCTTCACCCTGCGCCCAAATATCCCAGCCCCATTTTTGTATGTACAGAAGGATGACCACATTGGGATGGGGACAGGCAGTGAGTAAAGGAGGCAGTGAGTAAAGGAGGCAGTGAGTAAAGGAGGCAGTGAGTAAAGGAGGCAGTGAGCGGAGGAGGCAGTGAGTGGAGGAGGCAGTGAGGAGTAGAATCTTTCTGTCTGGGATCTGCACATTATATGGGGGTCTCTCTGGGGACAGAGGGTGGGAGAGGCAGATATATGACAGCAGGAAGGAGAGCCCTGCACACAACAGCTATAAAATCCCATCTAATCTGCATAGAAATAAAGCCCAGAATAAAGAGAACAGGTCACAGAACAGAGCAGCCACCACACAGCAGACAATGTAACAAGTGAGAGGCCACAAAGTATCAACTCTCACAATGTAACAATTATGAGGGGTGACACAGCAGCTTCCCTCCCTTCCCTCCATCATACCTGTGCAGCCAGGAGCTCCTCACATGGGACCAGCTGCTTCCATCACACATGCTGCATCCACACCGGAAACCGCTGCCAAACATCCTCCGTGCGGAACACAGCCCAGCGCTTGAGTTCCGGGCAGACGCTGCATGCGGGCGCCCCCTGCTGGGGAGAGCGGGAACTGCAGCCAGCAGAATGTACAGTATGCAGCATAACTCATCCAAGCAGCACAAATCACCGGCAGAAGTCCCAGTGCAGAAAAGCAACCAGGCTGTGGGCTCTGCTGTGCAGACTGGGGGACTCCTCCAAGGTTTATATACTTTCATTTATTGTATTTTAGCATTTAATACAGAGTTTATGGTATGTATATAGAGTAGAGTGTGCTATAATACTGTATTAGCCTTTGCTTCATAATGAGTATCAACCAGGAAGCACACACTCTACATTATTATTATTCTCACACTCTAATCCTACCATAGTCATAGTCTAATGTCCTCCCATATTATTATTATGTATTTATATAGCACTGACATCTCCTGCAGCACATTACAGAGTATAGTCATGTCACTGACTGTCCTCAGAGGAGCTCACACTCTAATCCTACCATAGTCCTAGTCTAATGTCCTACCATATTATTATTATGTATTTATATAGCACTGTCATCTTCTGCAGCACATTACAGAGTGCATAGTCATGTCACTGACTGTCCTCAGAGGAGCTCACACTCTAATCCTACCATAGTCCTAGTCTAATGTCCTACCATATTATTATTATGTATTTATATAGCACTGTCATCTTCTGCAGCACATTACACAGTACATAGCCATGTCACTGACTGTCCTCAGAGGAGCTCACACTCTAATCCTACCATAGTCATAGCCTAATGTCCTACCATATTATTATTATGTATTTATATAGCACTGTCATCTTCTGCAGCACATTACAGAGTACATAGTCATGTCACTGACTGTCCTCAGAGGAGCTCACACTCTAATCCTACCATAGTCATAGTCTAATGCCCTACCATATTATTATTATGTATTTATATAGCACTGACACCTTCTGCAGCACATTACAGAGTACATAGTCATGTCACTGACTGTCCTCAGAGGAGCTCACAATCTAATCCCACCATAGTCATAGTATAATGTCCTACCATATTATTATTATGTATTTATATAGCACTGACATCTCCTGCACCACATTACAGAGTACATAGTCATGTCACTGACTGTCCTCAGAGGAGCTCACACTCTAATCCTACCATAGTCATAGTCTAATGCCCTACCATATTATTATTATGTATTTATATAGCACTGACACCTTCTGCAGCACATTACAGAGTACATAGTCATGTCACTGACTGTCCTCAGAGGAGCTCACACTCTAATCCTACCATAGTCATAGTGTATTGTCCTACCATATCATTATTATGTATATATATACCAGTGACATCTTCTGCAGCACTGTACAGAGTACATAGTCATGTCACTGACTGTCCTCAGAGGAGCTCACACTCTAATCCTACCATAGTCATAGTCTAATGTCCTACCATATTATTATTATGTATTTATATAGCACTGAGATCTCCTGCAGCACTGTACAGAGTACATGGTCATGTCACTGACTGTCCTCAGAGGAGCTCACAGTCTAATCCTATCATAGTCATAGTCTAATGTCCTACCATATTATTATTATGTATTTATATAGCACTGACATCTTCTGCAGCACATTACAGAGTACATAATCATGTCACTGACTGTCCTCAGAGGAGCTCACAATCTAATCCTACCATAGTCATAGTGTAATGTCCTACCATATTATTGTTATGTATTTATATAGCACTGACATCTTCTGCAGCACATTACAGAGTACATAGTCATGTCACTGACTGTCCTCAGAGGAGCTCACAATCTAATCCCACCATAGTCATAGTATAATGTCCTACCATATTATTATTATGTATTTATATAGCACTGACATCTTCTGCAGCACATTACAGAGTACATAGTCATGTCACTGACTGTCCTCAGAGGAGCTCACAATCTAATCCTACCATAGTCATAGTCTAATGTCCTACCATATTATTATTATGTATTTATATAGCACTGACATCTTCTGCAGCACATCACAGAGTACATAGTCATGTCACTGACTGTCCTCAGAGGAGCTCACACTCTAATCCTACCATAGTCATAGTGTAATGTCGTACCATATTATTATTATGTATTTATATAACACTGACATATTCTGCAGCACTGTACAGAGTACATAGTCATGTCACTGACTGTCCTTAGAGGAGCTCACACTCTAATCCCACCATAGTCATAGTCTAGTGTCCTACTATATTATTATTATGTATTTATATAGCACTGACATCTCATGCAGCACATTACAGAGTACATAGTCATGTCACTGACTGTCCTCAGAGGAGCTCACACTCTAATCCTACCATAGTCATAGTCTAATGTCCTACCATATTATTATTATGTATTTATATAGCACTGACATCTCCTGCAGAACTTTACAGAGTACATAGTCATGTCCCTGACTGTCCTCAGAGGAGCTCACAATCTAATCCTACCATAGTCATAGTCTAATGTCCTACCATATTATTATTATGTATTTATATAGCACTGACATATTCTGCAGCACATTACAGAGTACATAGTCATGTCACTGACTGTCCTCAGGGGAGCTCACACTCTAATCCTACCATATTCATAGTCTAATGTCCTACCATATTATTATTATGTATTTATATAGCACTGTCATCTTCTGCAGCACATTACAGAGTACATAGTCATGTCACTGACTGTTCTCAGAGGAGCTCACAATCTAATCCTACCATAGTCATAGTGTAATGTCCTACCATATTATTATTATGTATTTATATAGCACTGACATCTCCTGCAGCACATTACAGAGTACATAGTCATGTCACTGACTGTCCTCAGAGGAGCTCACACTCTAATCCTACCATAGTCATAGTGTAATGTCGTACCATATTATTATTATGTATTTATATAACACTGACATATTCTGCAGCACTGTACAGAGTACATAGTCATGTCACTGACTGTCCTTAGAGGAGCTCACACTCTAATCCCACCATAGTCATAGTCTAGTGTCCTACTATATTATTATTATGTATTTATATAGCACTGACATCTCATGCAGCACATTACAGAGTACATAGTCATGTCACTGACTGTCCTCAGAGGAGCTCACACTCTAATCCTACCATAGTCATAGTCTAATGTCCTACCATATTATTATTATGTATTTATATAGCACTGACATCTCCTGCAGAACTTTACAGAGTACATAGTCATGTCCCTGACTGTCCTCAGAGGAGCTCACAATCTAATCCTACCATAGTCATAGTCTAATGTCCTACCATATTATTATTATGTATTTATATAGCACTGACATATTCTGCAGCACATTACAGAGTACATAGTCATGTCACTGACTGTCCTCAGGGGAGCTCACACTCTAATCCTACCATATTCATAGTCTAATGTCCTACCATATTATTATTATGTATTTATATAGCACTGACATCTTCTGCAGCACATTACAGAGTACATAGTCATGTCACTGACTGTTCTCAGAGGAGCTCGCAATCTAATCCTACCATAGTCATAGTGTAATGTCCTACCATATTAGTATTATGTATTTATATAGCACTGACATCTCCTGCAGCACATTACAGAGTACATAGTCATGTCACTGACTGTCCTCAGAGGAGCTCACAATCTAATCCTACCATAGTCATAGTCTAATGTCCTACTATATTATTATTATGTATTTATATAGCACTGACATCTGCAGCACATTACAGAGTACATAGTCATGTCACTGACTGTCCTCAGAGGAGCTCACAATCTAATCCTACCATAGTCATAGTCTAATGTCCTACTATATTATTATTATGTATTTATATAGCACTGACATCTGCAGCACATTACAGAGTACATAGCCATGTCACTGACTGTCCTCAGAGGAGCTCACAATCTAATCCTACCATAGTCATAGTCTAATGTCCTACTATATTATTATTATGTATTTATATAGCACTGACATCTGCAGCACATTACAGAGTACATAGTCATGTCACTGACTGTCCTCAGAGGAGCTCACAATCTAATCCTACCATAGTCATAGTCTAATGTCCTACTATATTATTATTATGTATTTATATAGCACTGACATCTGCAGCACATTACAGAGTACATAGTCATGTCACTGACTGTCCTCAGAGGAGCTCACAATCTAATCCTACCATAGTCATAGTCTAATGTCCTACTATATTATTATTATGTATTTATATAGCACTGACATCTGCAGCACATTACAGAGTACATAGCCATGTCACTGACTGTCCTCAGAGGAGCTCACAATCTAATCCTACCATAGTCATAGTCTAATGTCCTACTATATTATTATTATGTATTTATATAGCACTGACATCTGCAGCACATTACAGAGTACATAGTCATGTCACTGACTGTCCTCAGAGGAGCTCACAATCTAATCCTACCATAGTCATAGTCTAATGTCCTACTATATTATTATTATGTATTTATATAGCACTGACATCTGCAGCACATTACAGAGTACATAGTCATGTCACTGACTGTCCTCAGAGGAGCTCACACTCTAATCCTATCATAGTCATAGTCTAATGTCCTCCCATATTATTATTATGGATTTATATAGCACTGACATCTTCTGCAGCACATTACAGAGTACATAGTCATGTCACTGACTGTCCTCAGAGGAGCTCACACTCTAATCCTACCATAGTCATAGTCTAATGTCCTACCATATTATTATTATGTATTTATATAGCACTGACATCTTCTGCAGCACATTACAGAGTACATAGTCATGTCACTGACTGTTCTCAGAGGAGCGCACAATCTAATCCTACCATAGTCATAGTCTAATGTCCTACCATATTATTATTATGTATTTATATAGCACTGACATCTTCTACAGCACATTACAGAGTGCATAGTCATGTCACTGACTGTCCTCAGAGGAGCTCACAATCTAATCCCTACCATAGTCATAGTCTAATGTCCTACCATATTATTATTATGTATTTATATAGCACTGACATCTCCTGCAGCACATTACAGAGTACATAGTCATGTTACTGACTGTCCTCAGAGGAGCTCACAATCTAATCCTACCATAGTCATAGTGTAATGTCCTACCATATTATTATTATGTATTTATATAGCACTGACATCTTCTGCAGCACATTACAGAATACATAGTCATGTCACTGACTGTCCTCAGAGGAGCTCACACTCTAATCCTACCATAGTCATAGTGTAATGTCCTACCATATTATTATTATGTATTTATATAGCACTGACATCTTCTGCAGCACTGTACAGAGTACATAAAGCGTAAATGTAAGCGATTTGCATGTGATAAAGCGCTGGAACTAGCTAGAAGCACAGTGCATTTAAATCCACCAATCAAATTGAGAATCGCTAATCGTAAACGCTATGAAATTGCTGACACTCTTTACAAATAGCTTCCTTAAAGGACATCTGTGGTGAAAATAAACTGATGAATAAAACTATTGAATCTATCCTCTTTCTCCAAAAAATTACTTTTTTTTAGATATTCCACAGATTTTACTGTTTCATTGTCTCTGTTCAATGACACCTTCATTGAAGTATGCTAGAGCTAAAACCTATGAATTTTTGACCCTATTAATCTTTCCTGCTCTTGAAAGCCATTGACTGAGAGGAAAGTGTTTTGTGGCTGTAATTACTTATCAGTGAGGGTTATGCTATAGAATAGTCTGACCCGGTCCCAACCCGGGCAGAAACTGTCACGTGCATACCTGATGTTTAACTCTTTCAGGCAGAAAAAGAAAAAAAGGAACACAGCCTAGTTATTTGTGTGCTTGGCATTGTACATACCCATGTCTATCTCATCGTGTCACATGTCACCTTGATTGTCCTGTAAGGGACAATTGCAGCAAGAGGAATATGGAGGCTGCCATATTTAAAGGGAACCTAAACTGAGAAGGATATGGATTTTTCCTTTTAAAATACCAGTTGCCTGGCTGTCCTGCTGATCTGTGTCTCTAATACATTTAGCCACAGCCCCTGAACAAGCATGCAGCAGATCAGGTGCTCTGACTGAAGTCAGACTGGATTAGCTGCATGCTTGTTTCAGGTGTGTGATTCAGCCACTACTGCAGCCAAAGAGATCAGCAGGACTGCCAGGCAACCGGTATTGTTTAACAGGAAATAAATATGGCAGCTTCTATATTCCCCTCACTTCAGCTGTCCTTTAATCGCCAGAAATCGCAGTTGCGATCTCCTGCAAAGCGCTTACACAAAATGCTAGCGATTGCGATAGCGTTTTGCGATTTCTAGTGTGCCCCAGCCCTTCCTGAGTGCTAGTAGTCAGCAGATTCACCGCCCCCATGATACAATGGTTACAATGGTTAATTTGCATATATTCAGCAGTGGTGCCTGGGAGACATCTCGAGCTCACTCCAACCTGAATTATCGCAAATTCTTTCTGTTTTAGGAAAGCAAATTTTTGTTTTTCTTAACATCTTAGTAAGGGGGCTTTTAGGACCATTGTAGTCCCTTACACACTCCAATGAGTTCTGGTTCACCATGAGCTAGCTGGTTAGTCTGTACCTCTCGGTTTACAAGCCCTACTCCATAGAGCCAAATTAATCCATGCCATGCACTGATGAGGTTCAAACAATCCGAAACAGTCTGTATGCATGTTGGATTATTATGGCTCTGTACAATTTAACAAGCTGACACATCATTGCATTCCAGCGGTTCTGGAGGTGTGTTTAGCTTCTAAGGGTACAATGGATAATTTGCATATATTCAGCAGTGGTGCTCTGGGAGACATCTCAAGCTCACTCCAACCTGAATTATCGCAAATTCTTTCTGTTTTAGGAAAGCAAATTTTTGTTTTTCTTAACATCTTAGTAAGGGGGCTTTTAGGACCATTGTAGTCCCTTACACACTCCAATGAGTTCTGGTTCACCATGAGCTAGCTGGTTAGTCTGTACCTCTCGGTTTACAAGCCCTACTCCATAGAGCCAAATTAATCCATGCCATGCACTGATGAGGTTCAAACAATCCGAAACAGTCTGTATGCATGTTGGATTATTATGGCTCTGTACAATTTAACAAGCTGACACATCATTGCATTCCAGCGGTTCTGGAGGTGTGTTTAGCTTCTAAGGGTACAATGGATAATTTGCATATATTCAGCAGTGATGCACTGGGAGACATCTCAAGCTCACTCCAACCTGAATTATCGCAAATTCTTTCTGTTTCAGGAAAGCAAATTTTTGTTTTTCTTAACATCTTAGTAAGGGGGCTTTTAGGACCATTGTAGTCCCTTACATACCCCAATGAGTTCTGGGTCACCATGAGCTTGCTGGTTAGTCTGTACCGCCCCCATGAGGGGGCCTCATTGTATACAAGCCCCCAGGAAAGGCTGAGACGCTACAGAAATAGTGATAATAAATCGCTAGAATATTGCATTTGGCGGTGTTGTGTTCTCCTTGCACAGGGCAGCCAGTGACGTGTCCCCAGCATGTGCTCCCAGTGCTTTGCATGCAGACTGCTGCGTATTATTGAATGTCACACGAGGGGAGGAGTCGGGGCGGGGCTACCTACATTAACCCCAGGCTGGAAGGAGCTGAGCTGAGTCAACGTACAGCAATAATAATCCCAGCCCCCCTTTTCACGCTGGCTCCAGCAGGTCCGGCCCGTCGCACACGGTATGTGAACCACACGCTAAGGACACGCAATGTTTAACCAGAGCAGCCGGGTCCAAAGAGCTAACCCTCCGTGCAGAACGCTGCTGCCTCCTCCCGGCCTTTCCAAAGTTTGGGGAGAGACTTTCTGCAGCGAGAGAAAGCGTGTCCTGCCTGCTGGCTGAACTACGGTATGTGCTGGCGATGGTGGCTTCAAACGTCCCACACGTGCCGATCGCTCAGCGCCGGGTGTACGCTGAGTACCCAACGCACGACCGAATCGCTGGAAACTGCCGACTAACGACGTTTCCACGATCTTTAGGCTACGTTTACAGTGGAACGTTATTGTCCTGCGTTATAAAGTCTTAGAACGCAGCGCACCGCGCTGCAATGTTAAACGCCACGATCACAGTGCGACGTTAGCGTTGCATTGTAATGTGTAGCGTTTTGGTAACGCACTGCTGCAGTACGTCACATGTTAAACAGATACAGGGAAGCATACTTTTCATTGCCTGTATGCTTCATTGTAGCTAGGTTCACAGGGGGACGTTATGGTAACGCACTGCTGCAGTACGTCACATGTTAAACAGATACAGGGAAGCATACTTTTCATTGCCTGTATGCTTCATTGTAGCTAGGTTCACAGGGGGACGTTATGGTAACGCACTGCTGCAGTTCGTTACCTCTAAACTTACATGTTAAACAGATACAGGGAAGCATACTTTTCATTGCCTGCATGCTTCACTGTGGCTAGGTTCTCAGTGGGACGTTATGGTCCTGCGTTATACAGTCATTATAACGCATCTTACCGCACTGCAATGGTAACCCTATGGGACATTCACAGTGCGACGTTAAAGTCGCGTTGTAAATGTTGCATTGTCGTAATGCGCTGCTGCAATGCGTTACCTCTAAACGCAGACGTTTCCAGATACATAGAAACATACTTTTCATTGCCTGTATGCTTTACAGTATCTAATGTATGCGACAGTAACACAGCGTTAATGTGCGTTACAACTTTTTTGTTGCGTTGTAATTTTGTGTTGCGACGTTAACGTCGTATCACAACGCAACGCCCCACTGTGAACATAGCCTAACACTTTTTTGAGCATTTAGGGAGCGTTTTAAATCGCTAGCGCTTTCCCTAAACACTCTAAATAAGTGTAACAGATTCAACAATATAGACATGCAGGACAGGCAGCATTTTGGGAGTGTCTGCACTTCAGTGTAAAGTATTGAAGCGCTGGCAAATCGCGTATGAATCGCTACACATAGCCATTTGTGTACAACAGGGGTCAGGAACCTTTTTGTCAGAGAGCCATAAACGCCACATATTTTAAAATGTAATTCTGTGGGAGCCATACAATATGTTTCAAACTGGGGCAGTGCGCATGCGCAGCAGAGGGCTGATATGTACACAGTTGATCCTCCAGGGAGCGGAATTGTCACACACGCCAGACAGGAGAAATACTGACTAACAGCTAGTACAATGAGCTAGCTGACTGGGGAATTGATTCCCTTTGTAGGACGAGATCCTCGCACTTTGGTCCAATAGGCTGCCTATCAAGTGACAGACAGCCTATTGGGCCAATCAAAGTGCGGGGATCTCGTCTTACAAAGTCACTGAACCTGACAGAGTCCAGAGTGGGACAATTGCAGCGGCTGTTAGTTTTGGGGGGAGAGTGAGTAAGTTAGTAGAGCATGCTAGAGCAGTAGTAGCAAACTAGTAGTAGTCACATTTTCAAACTAGGTTGATTCACTAAGCTACACTGCTCAAGCAGCACAGCTTAGTGTGGCAGCGCAAGTCAAATTTTCAAACTAGGCCTAGTTTGAAAATTTGACTTGCGCTGACACACTAAGCTGTGCTGCTTGAGCAGTGTAGCTTAGTGAATCAACCCCTACTGATGTGTCTGTGAGCCAGAGGTAGCCATCAGAGCCACATCTGTCTCCTGGGACATAGGTTCCCTACCGCTGGAGTACAATGTTAAATTACTGTACAATGTGACAAAAATTATGATACATTGAAATGAACAATCAGAATTAAAATCGATAATAGCAAATCGCTATCACAATCGCTGGCAAAAAGCTTAAACTTTTTAAAATCACTCCCAAAAGTGCCTGAAAACGCTTATGAAATCGCTTACGAAACGCTACTTAAAAATGTTATCAAATGCGCTAGCGATTTGTAGTGGGTTCCATTAGCGATAGGATGTGTACAACAGCGATAGACCGCAAGAAGATTACCAACGATAGGATCGTTAAACGAGGAAGGATGCGGGTGGGGAAGTTCCACAGACTTTAGCGGAAACATCGTTTGAAGGATACCCGAGGTGACATGATGAGATAGACATGGGTATGTACAGTGCCTAGCACACAAATAACTATGCTGTGTTCCTTTTTTTCTTTCTCTGCCTGAAAGAGTTAAATATCAGGTATGTAAGTGGCTGACTCAGTCCTGACTCAGACAGGAAGTGACTACAGTGTGACCCTCACTGATAAGAAATTCCAACTATAAAACACTTTCCTAGCAGAAAATGGCTTCTGAGAGCAGGAAAGAGATAACACGGGTCAATAGTTCATAGATTTTAGCTCTGACATATTTCAATGAATGTGTCATTGAGCAAAAACAATAAAACAGTTAAACCTTAAAAAGTAGATTTAAACATAAAATAAAACTGCGGAATATCTTTTTTATTCATTTTTAGAAGGAAGATAGATACAATTGTTAATTTTATTAGTTTATTTTCGCTTCGGGTGTCCTTTAAAGATCTATACATATGGGGGATGTGAACGATTTGATCCTAAGTGAGCCGTCATGACGGTCTTTCAAAATACGCCAGCATCGTTGTACATCGGCCGCCTGTAAAGCTCACACCCACAACGTGATTTTTGCTAAAGATTTTTAAAGCTAACTTTTTTTTTCGCGTACCATTGTTTCATGAAAATTTATCTCGCGGCGCAAGCCACACGCGACTTTCATTCTTCTTTGAACGACCGCCATGTTGGATTAAATCGCGGAGGATCGTTTTGACCCTCATTGGCTTTGGTGAGTTTTGCCGCGAACGTGTAAATAATTGTTTACACAATTGTTCGTTTACGACGGCACCAATAACGATTGCCGATTCGTCCAGATGTATCGGGGAACGATCTTTCGTCGGCGGAGATCCCTGATCCATCTGGCCGTGGGTACTCATTTACCGCCATTTACCACTTTTTCTTTAACCACTTGAGGACCGCAGTGCTAAACCCTCCTAAAGACCAGGCCATTTTTCACAAAAAGGGCCACTGCAGCTTGAAGGCCTCGTTGCAGGGCCGCACAACACAGCACACAAGTGATTACCCCACCCCCCCTTTTCTCCCCACCAACAGAACATTCTGCTGGTGGGGTCTGATCGCCCCCAGGTTGTTATTTTTTTTTTTTTTTTGTAAAAAATTTTTTTATTTATTTTTAAATAAATTTGGTCTTTTTTTTTTTTTAAATTCCCCCCTGCCCCTCCCTCCCCCGCCAGCCAATCACTGTGATCGGCTGTCATAAGCTTCAGCCTATGACTGTCGATCACCCCTGACCCAATGGAGGGAACAGCCGTGTCACACGGCTGTCCCCAGTACAGAGTTGCCTTAGATCACAGCGCTGTACAGGTTTATTAGACGGGTTCGCCGTCTAACAGTCTCCCGCCGGCGATTGCCGCTGGGAGACTGATGGCGAAGCTCTGCTCCGTCATTCATGTGGAGATGCGCGCGCATTAGCAGCAATCTCCTGCAATCCCCGCCCCAAGGACCTTCCGTTGATCGGCGTTAGGCGGACCTGGGTCTGCCGCCGTGTCCACGCCCATCGGCATGACGTGGTCGGCAGGAGGTTAAACGATACTTACACAATGACGCTTGGAGCGATGATCGATCATCTGTCGTTTTGACAGATAGAATCTTGCCGTGGATACGGACCTTTAGTGAACGTTATCGAAAGTTCCGTTCATTTTTTGAGGCGAGCGCTGCATGAGCGGTGTGTAGAATGAATGGGGTTTATTCTGAATGGCACGTGAGCACGCTATCAGAATCGTTACACACAGCTCGCGCTCTAGTGACCGGATACAGCGATTACCAGTCGTTCTAATCCTGGGACGTCCTCTGTAACGTCTCTTCTTTTCTGTGTGCATAACGCCCAGGTGTGGCGGTGTAACGGACGCTGTTTTGCGCGCTGTAGTGTTGTGATTTACAGTCTATGAACATTTGCAACGGGCTGCGTTGTTAAGCGGCAGAACATGCAGCGCCTTGCTAGAATCGCACACCTCGATTCGCACAATGCTGATCAACGAGGACGCACATTGGTCAGTAGCACCTTTGCGCGCGTTACATCAGATGCCGTTGGATATGTTGTGTGTGCCTGCGCTATATGTATGTTATGACACAACGCAACGCACCAGAGGGAAACTAGCCTTAAAGAAGGGAATTGGGCAATTATTTCACACATGTCCAATCTGTTTTCAATCAAGAAAGGGATCGATTTTGCAAAGTTATCTGAAAAACGTTTTTTTTATCGATTGGGAGCAGTTTGGACATTTAGACACGGTACAACTTCCTGTCCAATCACTCGTCGATCGTGCGGGAAATTTGTATCGTGTGTTCCCAGCATTACCATCACTAATACATTGTGACTAATAAAATGTACAGAATCTTATCATATGAAAAATAAAATGGAGAGAGCCCTGCCCCTGTGAGCTTACAATCAGAATAGCGAGAAAACAAGAGGGAGCAGAAAAAGTGCTAAGTACTTAAAGATTGTAAAGGTTGGAGAGTTACTGGTGTGCCTAGGAAAGGAGTTCCACAGGAGGAGAGAGGCTCTTGAGAAGTCCTGTATACGTAAATGGGAGGGAGTGATTCTAGGGGAGGAAACATGGAGGGGCCTTTTATAAGCTCCACTAAGGCTAGTTGCACAATTAGCAGAAATGCAAGCCTTGCGGAAAACGCGGCGTTTTTGCCCCTAATGGAAGTCTATAGGCTTCATGAAAAAACGCATATAAATAACGCATATGCGTTTTGTATGCGAGCGTGTTTAAACACGCTGGTTTTGTTGCATAATATTCAAGAAACGCATCAAAAACACACATAATGAAAGTCAATGGGAATTGCATTTTGTATGCATTTGTCATGTGTTTTTATGTGCGTTTTTTTTTAAATAATTGTTTTGTAATGTATTTCCACTACCTGTTGTCTTGCTAGTGATTTGCATAAAACGCAATATAAAAACACATTGAAAACGCATATGCGGGAAAAAATGAACTAAAAACACACGGAAAAAACACACATGACAGAAAACGTGGCCTTTCACGCTCTGCTATGTGTGCATCCAGCCTCAATGAAACTCGGCCAGGGTGGCCAATAAAGACCGTCTACACGGAGGTGGTAACACTAGTAGGTGATTGGCCAATCGTAATTGAAAGCATGTACCAGGCTTTTGTGTGTGTAGTACACACATCCAATTTTCTTTGGACAAAGATTGACCAATTTAAAGACCTCCATGTAGTATGAAGGCAAGCGCATGTTTAATATTATGAATGAACAGGTTGTGCAGGTCATCTCTCATACTACATGGAAGAGCTGGAATGTGTGCATCAGCCTGGTACACACTTCCAATTATGATTGGCCAATCACTGATTCATTTTACCCCATCCATGTAGCATAAGGGTTCACCTACACAATCTGCTCATAGTATACAATGTCATTTGTACTACATGGAAGGGGTAAAATTGGTCAGTGATTGGCCAATTATAATTGAAAGTGTGTACCAGGCTTAAAGGGAACCTAAACTGAGGAGGATATGGATTTTTCCTTTTAAAATAATACCAGTTGCCTGACTCTCCTGCTGATCCTGTGTCTCTAATACTTTTAGCCACAGCCCCTGAACAAGCATGCAGATCAGGTGCTCTGACTGAAGTCAGACTGGAATAGCTGCATGCTTGTTTCAGGTGTGTGATTCAGCCACTACTGCAGCCAAAGAGATCAGCAGGACTGCCAAGCAACTGGTATTGTTTAACAGGAAACATTCATATCCCTCTCAGTTAAGGTTCCCTTTAAAGGAGAACTGTAGCGAGAGGTATATGGAGGCTGCCATATTTATTCCCTCTTAAACAATACTAGTTGCCTGGCAGCCCTGCTGATGTATTTGGCTGCAGTAGTATCTGAATAACACCAGAAACAAGCATGCAGCTAATCTTGTCAGATCTGACATTAATGTCAGAAGCACCTGATCTGCTGCATGCTTGTTCAGGGGCTGTGGCTAATAGTATTAGAGGCAGATGATCAGCAGGACAGCCAGGCAACTGGTATAGCACAAAAGAAAAAAAAACATGGCAGCTTCCCTACAGTTGCCCTTTAAGAATCCACCATGAAAGTGCATTGGAATGCCTGGGTGTACTAATGCTGCGTACACACTGGCGACTACGGTCGTTTGGAACAGCTAATTAACGATCGTTCCGCCGACAATCGGGGAAAAAACTTTACCCAACGATCATTAACACGAACGACAAAAGAATGACATCGGGAAGATGGAAATATCCAACCTGACGGATCATATCTACTGACAATCGTTACAAAACTATAGTGTGTACAGACATCGGCCGAGAACGATCGTTACAAGGGCCAATGCGCCTGCGTTGAACTCTGCCCAGCTTCAGTACTTCCTTTGTAGCGCGGCTGTAAAGATTGTTACATTGCTCATTTCAATTAAACTTTGTTTTCAAGTTAACAATCATATATTTGTATCTATTGTAACTCCATGTTAGTGTTTTTTTTTTTATTTTATATAAATATGTATGCAACATTTCCTTCTGATCGTTCTTTTCTGCGAGAACAATCGTTAAAATGTGTATGGTGATCGCTGCATCCCATCGTTGCATTCCAATCTTTCCAATATCGTTCATCTTTCAATTATCTTTCCTAGCGAACGATCGTTATCGCAAGTGTGTACGTAGCATTAGTCCTGAAATGAAAGGGATATCGAAGATTGCCTGACAGTCCTGCTGATCCTCTGCCTCTAATACATTTAGCCATGTGCCCTGAGCAAGCATGCAGATCAGGTGTTTCTGACTGAAGTGTGGCTGGATTAGCTGCATGCTTGTTTCTGGCGTGTGATTCAGCCACAACTGCAGCCAGAGAGATCAGCAGAACAGCCATCCCTCATTACCCACTAGCAGGGATGGTCAGTGAGATGCCAGTCATTCTATCATGCATATTTCACAGAGCTTGAAATCTGACCAATCAGAGGCACTTCCTGACAATTCCTGATTGGCCCAGTTTAGGCTGCATACAATTTGCATGCAAGCTGAAGTTATTTGCATCTCATTGGCTGTGTGTCATGACTCCGCCTCCTGGGAAGGAGGTGGGAGGTCTCGGCTGGCTATAGTGCTGGACTGGAGGGAAGGTGTGTAACACTGGGGGGAAGATAATCGGTGCTGCACACGGTAATGATCAGAGGAACAGGAGCAACGACATGTCTAATGCTGGGGATACACGGTACGTTTCTGTACTGTGTATCGACCAGCTGATTCGGCCAGCTGATAATATTCAGCAGGTCTGATCACACTGCTCGACCCCCGCCCGGTTGCCGGCCTCGAGGGACAGTGTGGTCAGGGTTGCCACCTCATCTCTTTAAATACCGACACATATGAATTATACATGCCCTGTGGCTAGTTAGATGCAGTTTAGGTATTGATTGTGTGAGTAGCCCCAGAACCTGTATAACTGAGATGTTGCTATTTAAAGGGATAAGGTGGCAACCCTGATTGTGGTGCAGGTACATGCAGCCGAGTGGTAGTGTCTGGTAACGCCGTACATCAGGTCTGGCACACAGCGGGGTTACCCGGCGGTGAAAAAACATCTGAGGTCGGCAACTGCCATGCTTGGATGCAACGCCTTAGAGGGGCGCCTGTAAACAGCCTGTGCTGAGCGCTGGCGAGCGTCCGGCCGGTGAACAGCAGCAGCTCACAGGGGGTGAATTCACTAACTACAGCCGCTCAGGGGAAAGAGGCCTAAGTTATCTTAAAAGGAACCCGAGGTGTGAGACCTATGGAGGCTGCCATATGCCTTTCCTTTAATCAGTCCTGCTAGTCTCTGGCTGCAGTAATGTCTGAATCACACACCTGAAACAAGCATGCAGCTAAACCAGTCTGACTTCAGTCACCTGATCTGCATGCTTGTTCAGGGGTTATGGCTAATAGTATTAGAGGCAGAGGATCAGCAGGATTGCCAGGCAATCTGCATTGTTTAAAAGGAAATACATATGGCAGCCTCCATATCACCTTGGATTATCTTTAAAGGGAACCTAAACAGGATATGGATTTTTCCTTTTAAAATAATACCAGTTGCCCGACTCTCCTGCTGATCCTCTGCCTCGAATAGCCACAGCCCCTGAACAAGCATGCAGATCAGGTGCTCTGACTGAAGTGACTGGATTAGCTGCATGCTTGTTTCCGGTGTGTGATTCAGACACTACTGCAGCCAAAGAGATCAGCAGGACAGCCAGGCAACTGGTATTGTTTAAAGTGAACCCGAGGTGAGAGGGATATGGAGGCTGCCATATTTATTTCCTTTTAAACAATACTAGTTGCCTGGCAGCCCTGCTGATCTATTTGGCTGCAGTAGTGTCTGAATAACACCAGAAACAAGCATGCAGCTAATCTTGTCAGTTCTGACAATATTGACAGAAGCCCCTGACATGCTGCATGCTTGTTCAGGGGCTATGGTTGAAAGTATCAAAGGCAGAGGACCAGCAGGGCAGCCAGGCAACTGGTATTGCTTAAAAGGAGATAAATATGGCAGCCTCCATATTATTTTCACCTCGGGTTCCCTTTAAAAGGAAACCTCCATATCCCTCTCAGTTAAGGTTCCCTTTAAGGCTGGAAGCACACATAGCAGAAACGCTAGCGTTGTGGAAAACGCTGCATTTTTGCTGCTAAGGGCCTGAGCCCACAAACACAGTTGTGCGCAGTTGTGTCCACTTTTCAGCAGCACATCAATGTTACAGATGCTGAAAGGCGGACACAACTGCGTTAGTGGGCTCAGGCCCTGATGGAAGTCTATGGGCCGCAGGAAAAAAACGCAAATATGTTTTCTATGCGTTTTAAAATATGCATTTATAAAAAGCGCGTGTTTTGTTGCATAATATTCAAAAACGCACATAATGAAAGTCAATGGAATCGCAATGGTAAGTGGTTTTCATGCGTTTTTTCTATGCGTTTTTGGGTAAAAAAATTGTTTTGTGACGTATTTCCGCTTCCTGTTGTCTTCCAAGTGATTTGCATAAAACGGAAAAGAAAACGCATATGCAAACACATTAAAATGCATGCAAAATGCTTGAATCTGCGGTATAGAAACGCTAACTCACCAAAAAGCCCACAACATTGACATAAATGACATAAAACGCAGCTTTCCACGTTATGTTGTGTGCACCCGGCCTGAAACCATTGTTCTGTAACGCTGGGAATACACAGCTCGTTCCTGCTCTCCATCGTTTTTGCCGCTCGATTTCTGCTCTCAATTCTTATCTTCCGCTCGTTTTTTCCTATCTTTTTCAATTTACTTCTATCCGAAATTGAGCTGTAAAACAATCGAAAGGGAGATCGGACATGTCGGAAATGATCTATCGAACCATCTAATCAGCTACAAAACGAACCGTGTATTCCCAGCATTAGCTGCACAGAAAGAAACTGGCGTCAGAAGTGAGTGTTTGTATAGGAGGCGCAGCAGTGAGGCCGAGCTCTGGGTTGAGGCCTCTGTCAGGCCATGTGCTGCAGGGGTGTGTGTTGGTGCTGCACACGTGTGAAGGGGTGTGTATCGGGGGAAGGTGTTTGTGTCGCACACGTAAGAGGGGGGTGTGTCAGGGAGGAACAGAATTGCCCCAATCAGCAAGGACCCCCGCCCTGGAATCCTGTCACCTGGCTGCCCCTCTCCCTGACAGGAGGCTAGAACAGGTGGAATAACAACCACCTCTAACCAGTGTCCAGTGTCCACTATCATCAGCTTGTGTGAGGCCTGCGCAGGCTCTTGAGTGCCAGAGATCCAAAGATACTGGGTAAAGTCTTGCAGCAAATCGGTGGCTCATTTGTGGGCCTGAGGGGCTGTCGTGTGGTGTCAGCAAAGCGCAGAAAAAGTTAATCCTCCCTGTTTGAGCGAAGGACACACGGTGTGACACGGAAATACTGTATTATGCCTTATTCACATTATAAATCGCCAGCGCTGAGCGATTTTAGTTTTGTCAGCGCTTCTCCCTGCGCTTTGCGCTTAGAAAAACGCTTTTCTAAGCGCTTTTGCAGAGCGATTCGTCTTTTCACTGGACGTCAGGAAGTGAACTTTCACCTGGAAATGAATACATACAATGGGCTTGATTCACTACACCGTGATAACTGACATCACGGCCGCGCTAGCAGTTTGCGCGTGTTATAACGCGCGTAACATTTTTCGTGCACAATTGTGAAATCGTTACGCGCACTGTCATGTGCGCGAAACGCATGCGTTTTCACGGTTTAGTGAATCAAGCCCCATGTATTTATTCATAGAAGCGCTGGGGAAATCGCTATACAAAGCACTTTTTCAAGCGCTTTGCAATTTCCCTTTACCTTCCATTATAGGCAAAGCGCTCAGAAAATGGTACAGGCAGTGCTTTTGAATGTGGATCACAATCGAACCGTGCATATGTGAACACTCTCATAGGGAATCATTGCACAAGCGCTTTTAGAGCGATATCTAAAAGTGCCAGCGCTTTCAAAAATACGCAAACGCTCATAGTGTGAACAAGCCTTACTGTCAGTTTGGGGCTTATTTAGAAAGTTGGCAATTTGCCTCATCGCCGGTGAAGTGCCGTCATTTCTGCAAAATGAGTGTCACTTTCCGAACTAGTAGATTTATAAAAGTGAGCAGCTTATATAGTCGCCGCTATAACGATATCTCACTATACTTTGATGAGCAGCATTTTTATGTTCAAAAAGGCGATTGTTTTCTCCAGATAATTATCGCCTCGTTTGTGATGGTGAAGAGCGCCCCATTCGCCAGGCGTTCGCACATCACCACGTTAACGAGTAGTGGTGACCGTCTCCATGAGTTGCATTCCGCTATATTTCTGCTATATTTATATGGTTGTGATTCCACGGAAGTGATTGCGATTTGCGAATCTCGGTCGCGGTGCCTGCAGCATTTTCAGAGCAATTTCATTCAGGGAGTGCAGCGGCCAAAATCGTATTCCCTGAAATCGAATTGGAAAGCGTTCTGTCTTTTAATAGCAAAATCGCTCACAAAAAAAGCTAGCGGTAATGAGAGCGATTTTGCGATTTCTAGTGAGGCTCAGGCCTAACGGTCACAGCCAACGTTCTATTAACCCATTCAAGTGAGCGTAGCTGTGGATCGCCAGTTTTGGTGAATAATGGCATCTGCAATTCCGTGCACGTTGCCAATGACAAAAATATGGCCTTAATATAGTGGCACTGATTGTAAAAAGTGTATTTTTTTTTATTTGTGGTGTTTTGTTAATGAGCCCCGAGGGCTGGACCCACGACAGTACTTTTGGATCGCTTTCAATTGCTAGCGATTTCCCCAAACACTTTGCTAATGTAAGTGGATGGAGCAGATCCCACTTGAGCGATTGTGATCAGGGAAATCGCTGGACATGCAGCATTTTGGAAGCGTTTCCATTTTAATGTATTGTATAGGAGGAGCAGGGAAATCTCTTCCAAAATCGCTTGCAGAACGCTATCACAAATCGCTAGCGATTGCGCTTTGTAGTGGGTCCCAGACCTCATTCCTGATATGACCCAGGCAATGCTGCTCAACAATCATGTCTATCATGTGGAAGCTATTCCTTCAGGCCTTGTTATCATATGGAAGCTATTCCTTCAGGCTTTGTTGACATTGCGTTCGGCTGGCGTGTCCGTCCGCGGTGGGCTTTTATTATTTTTTTTTTTATTTTTTTTTAGTGTTTTCTGCGCGTTCTCTTGTTTTTGTGGGCGTTTTTGTAAGCGCTCTTGCAGAACACTTCCGTCTTTTGATCCAGAAAAAAATCCGGAAACAATAAATACAATGGCCTCAATTCACTAAGCTTATCTCCTGTCTTTAATAACGTTTCTAGAGTTGTTACCATGGTGATAAGGCATGTAGTATTCAGGAAACATTTTACCTCAGGCAAACCTAAAGTTAACTCTACAATCCTTAAAATAACTCCAGAATTCTAAAGTTAAAGACAGGCTGTTCATTAACCTCCTTGCCGGTCTAAAAAATCCGGCAAGGAGGCAGCGCCGCACTTTTTAAAAAAAATTTTTTTTTTTTAAATCATGTAGCGAGCCCAGGGCTCGCTACATGATAGCCACTGAGCGGCGGCATCCCCCCACCCACTCCAAACGCCTTCGGCGATCAGAGTATGCAGGAAATCCCGTTGAGAATGGGATTTCCTGCAGAGCTTCCCCGGTCGCCATGGCGACGGGGCGGGATGACGTCACCGACGTCATAGGGAATCCCGATCCGCCCCTCAGCGCTGCCTGGCACTGATTGGCCAGGCAGCGCAGGGCTCTGGGGCGGGGGGGAGCGACTCGGCGCGGCGGATTGCGGCGGATCGGCGGCGATCGGAAGTTACAAGCAGCTAGTAAAGTGCTAGCTGCTTGTAACAAAAAAATTATGCAAATCGGCCCAGCGGGGCCTGAGATATCCTCCTGCGCAGGTTACCCCGAGCTGAGCTCGGGATAACCGGCAAGGAGGTTAACTGAGTGTGAAAATAACTACAGAGGAGGTAATGTAAGGAATGAAGAGATAAGATAACTCTCACTGTGTGGAGGTAAGTTATCTCTTGCCTTATCTCCAGCATGATCTTAGTGAATTGAGGCCAAAGTATTTTAGGAAAAAAATAACGCTCACGCAATCTCTTGCCAAAGTCATTTTGTGAGCGTTTTTTTTTTTTTTTCTATACCTTTCATTGAGGCGGAATCGCCTCAAAAATGGCCCAAGCACCGCTTTTCTAAGCGGATCGCAAACGAACTGCTCAGGTATGAACTTTCTCAGAGAATCATTGCACAAGCGCTTTCAGGGTGATTTTGAAAATCACCTGCACTTAAAGGGATACTGTAGGGGGGTCAGGGGGAAATGAGATGAAGTTACCCGGGGCTTCTAATGGTCCCCCGCAGACATCCTGTGTTGGCGCAGCCACTCACCGATGCTCCGCCCCCCGCAGACATCCTGTGTTGGCGCAGCCACTCACCGATGCTCCGGCCCCGCCTCTGGTTCACTTCTGGAATTTCAGACTTTAATGTCTGAGAACCACTGCGCCTGCGTTGCCGTGTCCTCGCTTCCCCTGATGTCACCAGGAGCGCACGGCGCAGACACAGACCATACTGGGCCTGCGCAGTACACCCCTGGTGACATCAGCGGGAGTGAGGACACGGCAACGCAGGCACAGTGGTTTTCTGACTTTAAAGTCTGAAATTCCAGAAGTGAACCGGAGGCGGGGCCGGAGCATCGGTGAGTGGCTGCGTAGGCACAGGATGTCTACGGGGGACCATTAGAAGCCCCGGGTAAATTCAACTCATTTTCCCCCAACCCCCCTACAGTATCCCTTTAAATTTTTACAAAAACGCCTCCAATGTGAACAAGGCTTCAGAGTGCGCAGAGTACAGTGAGCTTGATTCACTAAGACAAATAGCACGCCTTATCAGAGTAGCATACCAAACGCTATGAACCCGCATGGGCTCAGGGCAGGACGAGTGCAGCTCTCGTCATTGCCAATTAGCAGGCATAAGTTCGCTATGCTACTCTGATTAGCCGTGTTATCTCTAAGGCATGCTATTTGTCTTAGTGAATCAAGCCCAATCTGTTTAACCAGTCAATGGCAGCAATGCTCTCTGATATCTGTAATAACGGAAGGTCATCTATATAGAGCTAGTCATACACCGTACAATCTTGATTGTACAATCTTTGCACTTTCATCTAATGGGAGATCTCTCCTAACAGTCTGCTGCAAGTGCGCACAGTCTGCTGGCCCTTACGCTGAATAGATGTGGGGAGATTGTACGGTGTATGGGCACCTTCAAGGTACATATTTATGATACAATTTTAATTGTACAATCTTACCAAACGTGTGTAGTAGAAGGGTAAACTGAGGGAATATACTGTGAATGGATACTTTAGGCAGCTTCTCCTATTAAATAGAAGTGGTAAGACTGTACAATCAAGATTGTATCATTAGTGGGCAGCTACCAATGAATAGAGGACTAGCTAACAGATTCCGGCCTGGAACCCACTACAAATCACAAATCACTATCGCTAGCGTTTTTAATGAGCGTTCTGTAAGAGATTTCATGAGTGTTTTCTAGCGATTTTGGTATTGATTTGAAAAAGTGTAAGCATTGTGAAGCGATTAGTGATTTAAATTCAGATTGCTCCTTTAAAGGGATACTGTAGGGGGGTCGGAGGAAAATGAGTTGAAGTTACCCGGGGCTTCTAACGGTCCCCCGCAGAAATCCTGTGTTGGCGCAGCCACTCACTGATGCTCCGCCCCCGCCTCCGGTTCACTTCTGGAATTTCAGACTTTAAAGTCTGAAAACCACTGTGCCTGCGTTGCCGTGTCCTCGCTTCCCCTGATGTCACCAGGAACGCACGGAGCAGACACAGACCATACTGGGCCTGCGCAGTACGCTCCTGGTACCATCAGCGGAATCGAGGCCATGGCTGCAGTGGAATTTGGCCCATCCATTAACATTAGCAGAGCGTTTAGGGAAATTGCTAACTGAAAACCTCCCTAAGGCCTCTTGCACACTGCACGGGATTCAGATTCCGCTTTTTAATCAGTTTTTACATCCGATTCAGATTCTGATTTGCACTTTGCTCCCTGCACACTGCAAATCGGATGTAAAAACTGTTTAAAAAGCGGAATCGGAATCGCGTGCAGTGTGCAAGAGGCCTAAACACTCAAATTGCGCTAGTGGGTCCCAGCCCTCCTGGAGGTCTATAATAAGGTGGCCATAGTTTGTATTTAATCATGGATTAGTTTACTAACAGATTTCCCATAAGTTTTTATGGTTGGACAGTGATTTATGTATCTTGTCTTTCTGTGATGTGAGTTTTGGTCGGTGACTGACTTTCACCCCAAAATTGTTTGTACTCCGATATTTTGGGTTCACAACTTATTAGCATAATTTTGCTATATTATTGCAAACCTGCTCAATGGTTGCTAGTTACAAGCTGCCCATTAACGGTACAATATTTTCCTCTGATGTGGTTGTGCAATCAGATTTTTACCATCAAATTGTACAGGAGACCACACAGTATGTGGAGAAAATTGTGAAATGATTCTATGGCGGATTGGGATACAGAAATTTTCATCAGAATGTTGGATTTTACAATCGTATCTGAAGAGGGGAAAGTGCCCTAATCGTCCCGTTTAATGGGAACAATCGATAATGACGTTTCGATGACTCACCGTCCCACAAATCTGATGGAATGATCGCATATTGTATTGTATTGTACTGTTAGTGGGCACCTATAGACTAGGGATGGTCATTGAGATTTTTAATTATAAATATTAACTTGCTGTTACGTATGCGATTTTTGTTTGGCTAGTGCACTTGTGGCAGGCTGAGTCATAGCAGGAAGTATGCAGGAATGGCAGGCTCCACTGTCCTCTCTGTGCCTCCTATGCTGTGTGTAGCAGGCTGAGTCATAGCAGGAAGTATGCAGGAATGGCAGGCTCCACTGTCCTCTCTGTGCCGCCTATGCTGTGTGGCAGGCTGAGACATAGCAGGAAGTATGCAGGAATGGCAGGCTCCACTCTCCTCTCTGTGCCTCCTATGCTGTGTGGCAGGCTGAGACATAGCAGGAAGTATGCAGGAATGGCAGGCTCCACTGTCCTCTCAGTGCCTACTATGCTGTGTGGCAGGCTGAGCCATAGCAGGATGTATGCAGGAATGGCAGGCTCCACTGTCCTCTCTGTGCCTCCTATGCTGTGTGGCAGGCTGAGACATAGCAGGAAGTATGCAGGAATGGCAGGCTCCACTGTCCTCTCTGTGCCTCCTATGCTGTGTGGCAGGCTGAGTCATAGCAGGAAGTATGCAGGAATGGCGGGCTCCACTGTCCTCTGTGCCTCCTATGCGGTGTGTGGCAGGCTGAGGCATAGCAGGAAGTATGCAGGAATGGCAGGCTCCACTGTCCTCTCAGTGCCTCCTATGCTGTGTGGCAGGCTGAGTCATAGCAGGAAGTATGCAGGAATGGCAGGCTCCACTGTCCTCTGTGCCTCCTATGCTCTGTGTAGCAGGCTGAGTCATAGCAGGAAGTATGCAGGAATGGCGGGCTCCACTGTCCTCTCTGTGCCTCCTATACTGTGTGTAGCAGGCTGAGCCATAGCAGGAAGTATGCAGGAATGGCAGGCTCCACTGTCCTCTCTGTGCCTCCTATGCTGTGTGGCAGGCTGAGTCATAGCAGGATGTATGCAGGAATGGCAGGCTCCACTGTCCTCTCTGTGCCTCCTATGCTGTGTGGCAGGCTGAGTCATAGCAGGAAGTATGCAGGAATGGCAGGCTCCACTGTCCTCTCTGTGCCTCCTATGCTGTGGCAGGCTGAGTCATAGCAGGAAGTATGCAGGAATGGCAGGCTCCACTGTCCTCTCAGTGCCTCCTATGCGGTGTGTGGCAGGCTGAGCCATAGCAGGAAGTATGCAGGAATGGCAGGCTCCACTGTCCTCTCTGTGCCTCCTATGCAGTGTGGCAGGCTGAGTCATAGCAGGATGTATGCAGGAATGGCAGGCTCCACTGTCCTCTCTGTGCCTCCTATGCGGTGTGTGGCAGGCTGAGTCATAGCAGGAAGTATGCAGGAATGGCAGGCTCCACTGTCCTCTCTGTGCCTCCTATGCGGTGTGTGGCAGGCTGAGTCATAGCAGGAAGTATGCAGGAATGGCAGGCTCCACTCTCCTCTCTGTGCCTCCTATGCTGTGTGGCAGGCTGAGTCATAGCAGGAAGTATGCAGGAATGGCAGGCTCCACTGTCCTCTCAGTGCCTCCTATGCGGTGTGTGGCAGGCTGAGTCATAGCAGGAAGTATGCAGGAATGGCAGGCTCCACTGTCGTCTCTGTGCCTCCTATGCGGTGTGGCAGGCTGAGGCATAGCAGGAAGTATGCAGGAATGGCAGGCTCCACTGTCCTCTGTGCCTCCTATGCAGTGTGTAGCAGGCTGAGCCATAGCAGGATGTATGCAGGAATGGCAGGCTCCACTGTTCTCTCTGTGCCTCCTATGCTGTGTGGCATGCTGAGTCATAGCAGGAAGTATGCAGGAATGGCGGGCTCCACTGTCCTCTCAGTGCCTCCTATGTGGTGTGGCAGGCTGAGTCATAGCAGGATGTATGCAGGAATGGCAGGCTCCACTGTCCTCTCTGTGCCTCCTATGCGGTGTGTGACAGGCTGAGCCATAACAGGAAGTATGCAGGAATGACAGGCTCCACTGTCCTCTCTGTGCCTCCTATGCAGTGTGGCAGGCTGAGCCATAGCAGGCAGTATGCAGGAATGGCAGGCTCCACTGTCCTCTCTGTGCCTCCTATGCTGTGTGGCAGGCTGAGTCATAGCAGGAAGTATGCAGGAATGGCAGGCTCCACTGTCCTCTCTGTGCCTCCTATGCAGTGTGTAGCAGGCTGAGTCATAGCAGGAAGTATGCAGGAATGGCAGGCTCCACTGTCCTCTCAGTGCCTCCTATGCAGTGTGTAGCAGGCTGAGTCATAGCAGGAAGTATGCAGGAATGGCAGGCTCCACTGTCCTCTCTGTGCCTCCTATGCTGTGTGGCAGGCTGAGCCATAGCAGGAAGTATGCAGGAATTGCAGGCTCCACTGTCCTCTCAGTGCCTCCTATGCTGTGTGGCAGGCTGAGTCATAGCAGGAAGTATGCAGGAATGGCAGGCTCCACTGTCCTCTCAGTGCCTCCTATGCGGTGTGGCAGGCTGAGTCATAGCAGGAAGTATGCAGGAATGGCAGGCTCCACTGTCCTCTCAGCGCCTCCTATGCAGTGTGGCAGGCTGAGTCATAGCAGGAAGTATGCAGGAATGGCAGGCTCCACTGTCCTCTGTGCCTCCTATGCTCTGTGTAGCAGGCTGAGTCATAGCAGGAAGTATGCAGGAATGGCAGGCTCCACTGTCCTCTCAGTGCTTCTTATGCAGTGTGTAGCAGGCTGAGTCATAGCAGGAAGTATGCAGGAATGGCAGGCTCCACTGTCCTCTCTGTGCCTCCTATGCTGTGTGGCAGGCTGAGCCATAGCAGGAAGTATGCAGGAATGGCAGGCTCCACTGTCCTCTCAGTGCCTCGTATGCAGTGTGGCAGGCTGAGTCATAGCAGGAAGTATGCAGGAATGGCAGGCTCCACTGTCCTCTCTGTGCCTCCTATGCGGTGTGGCAGGCTGAGGCATAGCAGGAAGTATGCAGGAATGGCAGGCTCCACTGTCCTCTCTGTGCCTCCTATGCAGTGTGTAGCAGGCTGAGTCATAGCAGGAAGTATGCAGGAATGGCAGGCTCCACTGTCCTCTCTGTGCCTCCTATGCTGTGTGGCATGCTGAGTCATAGCAGGAAGTATGCAGGGATGGCAGGCTCCACTGTCCTCTCAGTGCCTCGTATGCAGTGTGGCAGGCTGAGTCATAGCAGGAAGTATGCAGGAATGGCAGGCTCCACTGTCCTCTCTGTGCCTCCTATGCTGTGTGGCAGGCTGAGTCATAGCAGGAAGTATGCAGGAATGGCAGGCTCCACTGTCCTCTGTGCCTCCTATGCAGTGTGTAGCAGGCTGAGTCATAGCAGGAAGTATGCAGGGATGGCAGGCTCCACTGTCCTCTCAGTGCCTCGTATGCAGTGTGGCAGGCTGAGTCATAGCAGGAAGTATGCAGGAATGGCAGGCTCCACTGTCCTCTCTGTGCCTCCTATGCTGTGTGGCAGGCTGAGTCATAGCAGGAAGTATGCAGGAATGGCAGGCTCCACTGTCCTCTCTATGCCTCCTATGCAGTGTGTAGCTGGCTGAGTCCTAGCAGGAAGTATGCAGGAATGGCAGGCTCCACTGTCCTCTGTGCCTCCTATGCAGTGTGTAGCAGGCTGAGCCATAGCAGGATGTATGCAGGAATGGCAGGCTCCACTGTCCTCTCTGTGCCTCCTATACTGTGTGGCAGGCTGAGTCATAGCAGGAAGTATGCAGGAATGGCAGGCTCCACTGTCCTCTGTGCCTCTTATGCTGTGTGGCAGGCTGAGTCATAGCAGGAAGTATGCAGGAATGGCAGGCTCCACTGTCCTCTCTGTGCCTCCTATGCTTTGTGGCAGGCTGAGTCATAGCAGGAAGTATGCAGGAATGGCAGGCTCCACTGTCCTCTCTGTGCCTCCTATGCTGTGTGGCAGGCTGAGTCATAGCAGGAAGTATGCAGGAATGGCAGGCTCCACTGTCCTCTGTGCCTCCTATACTGTGTGGCAGGCTGAGTCATAGCAGGAAGTATGCAGGAATGGCAGGCTCCACTGTCCTCTCTGTGCCTCCTATACTGTGTGGCAGGCTGAGTCATAGCAGGAAGTATGCAGGAATGGCAGGCTCCACTGTCCTCTCTGTGCCTCCTATACTGTGTGGCAGGCTGAGTCATAGCAGGAAGTATGCAGGAATGGCAGGCTCCACTGTCCTCTCAGTGCCTCCTATGCTGTGTGGCAGGCTGAGCCATAGCAGGAAGTATGCAGGAATGGCAGGCTCCACTGTCCTCTCTGTGCCTCCTATGCAGTGTGGCAGGCTGAGGCATAGCAGGAAGTATGCAGGAATGGCAGGCTCCACTGTCCTCTCTGTGCCTCCTATGCTGTGTGGCAGGCTGAGTCATAGCAGGAAGTATGCAGGAATGGCAGGCTCCACTGTCCTCTCTGTGCCTCCTATGCGGTGTGGCAGGCTGAGGCATAGCAGGAAGTATGCAGGAATGGCGGGCTCCACTGTCCTCTCAGTGCCTCCTATGCTGTGTGGCAGGCTGAGTCATAGCAGGAAGTATGCAGGAATGGCAGGCTCCACTGTCCTATCTATGCCTCCTATGCTTTGTGGCAGGCTGAGTCATAGCAGGAAGTATGCAGGAATGGCAGGCTCCACTGTCCTCTCAGTGCCTCCTATGCTGTGTGGCAGGCTGAGTCATAGCAGGAAGTATGCAGGAATGGCAGGCTCCACTGTCCTCTCTGTGCCTCCTATGCTTTGTGGCAGGCTGAGTCATAGCAGGAAGTATGCAGGAATGGCAGGCTCCACTGTCCTCTCTATGCCTCCTATGCTTTGTGGCAGGCTGAGTCATAGCAGGAAGTATGCAGGAATGGCAGGCTCCACTGTCCTCTCTGTGCCTCCTATGCAGTGTGGCAGGCTGAGCCATAGCAGGAAGTATGCAGGAATGGCAGGCTCCACTGTCCTCTCTGTGCCTCCTATGCGGTGTGTGGCAGGCTGAGCCATAGCAGGAATGGCAGGCTCCACTGTCCTCTCTGTCCCTCCTATGCGGTGTGTGGCAGGCTGAGGCATAGCAGGAAGTATGCAGGAATGGCAGGCTCCACTGTCCTCTCTGTGCCTCCTATGCTGCGTGGCAGGCTGAGACATAGCAGGAAGTATGCAGGAATGGCAGGCTCCACTGTCCTCTCTGTGCCTCCTTTGCTGTGTGGCAGGCTGAGTCATAGCAGAAAGTATGCAGGAATGGCAGGCTCCACTGTCCTCTCTGTGCCTCCTATGCGGTGTGGCAGGCTGAGTCATAGCAGGAAGTATGCAGGAATGGCAGGCTCCACTGTCCTCTCTGTGCCTCCTATGCGGTGTGGCAGGCTGAGTCCTAGCAGGAAGTATGCAGGAATGGCAGGCTCCACTGTCCTCTCTGTGCCTCCTATGCAGTGTGGCATGCTGAGTCATAGCAGGAAGTATGCAGGGATGGCAGGCTCCACTGTCCTCTCTGTGCCTCCTATGCAGTGTGGCATGCTGAGTCATAGCAGGAAGTATGCAGGGATGGCAGGCTCCACTGTCCTCTCAGTGCCTCGTATGCAGTGTGGCAGGCTGAGTCATAGCAGGATGTATGCAGGAATGGCAGGCTCCACTGTCCTCTCAGTGCCTCCTATGCTGTGTGGCAGGCTGAGTCATAGCAGGAAGTATGCAGGAATGGCAGGCTCCACTGTCCTCTCTGTGCCTCCTATGCTGTGTGGCAGGCTGAGTCATAGCAGGAAGTATGCAGGAATGGCAGGCTCCACTGTCCTCTCAGTGCCTCGTATGCAGTGTGGCAGGCTGAGTCATAGCAGGATGTATGCAGGAATGGCAGGCTCCACTGTCCTCTCAGTGCCTCCTATGCTGTGTGGCAGGCTGAGTCATAGCAGGAAGTATGCAGGAATGGCAGGCTCCACTGTCCTCTGTGCCTCCTATGCAGTGTGTAGCAGGCTGAGCCATAGCAGGATGTATGCAGGAATGGCAGGCTCCACTGTCCTCTCTGTGCCTCCTATGCTGTGTGGCAGGCTGAGTCATAGCAGGAAGTATGCAGGAATGGCAGGCTCCACTGTCCTCTGTGCCTCCTATGCAGTGTGTAGCAGGCTGAGCCATAGCAGGATGTATGCAGGAATGGCAGGCTCCACTGTCCTCTCAGTGCCTCCTATGCTGTGTGGCAGGCTGAGTCATAGCAGGAAGTATGCAGGAATGGCAGGCTCCACTGTCCTCTCTGTGCCTCCTATGCTTTGTGGCAGGCTGGGTCATAGCAGGAAGTATGCAGGAATGGCGGGCTCCACTGTCCTCTCTGTGCCTCCTATGCTGTGTGGCAGGCTGAGTCATAGCAGGAAGTATGCAGGAATGGCAGGCTCCACTGTCCTCTCAGTGCCTCCTATGCAGTGTGTAGCAGGCTGAGTCATAGCAGGAAGTATGCAGGAATGGCAGGCTCCACTGTCCTCTCTGTGCCTCCTATGCTGTGTGGCAGGCTGAGTCATAGCAGGAAGTATGCAGGAATGGCAGGCTCCACTGTCCTCTCTGTGCCTCCTATACTGTGTGGCAGGCTGAGCCATAGCAGAAAGTATGCAGGAATGGCAGGCTCCACTGTCCTCTCTGTGCCTCCTATGCTGTGTGGCAGGCTGAGTCATAGCAGGAAGTATGCAGGAATGGCAGGCTCCACTGTCCTCTCAGTGCCTCCTATGCGGTGTGTGGCAGGCTGAGTCATAGCAGGAAGTATGCAGGAATGGCAGGCTCCACTGTCCTCTCTGTGCCTCCTATACTGTGTGGCAGGCTGAGCCATAGCAGAAAGTATGCAGGAATGGCAGGCTCCACTGTCCTCTCTGTGCCTCCTATGCTGTGTGGCAGGCTGAGTCATAGCAGGAAGTATGCAGGAATGGCAGGCTCCACTGTCCTCTCAGGGCCTCCTATGCAGTGTGTAGCAGGCTGAGGCATAGCAGGAAGTATGCAGGAATGGCGGGCTCCACTGTCCTCTCTGTGCCTCCTATGCTGTGTGTAGCTGGCTGAGTCATAGCAGGAAGTATGCAGGAATGGCAGGCTCCACTGTCCTCTCAGTGCCTCCTATGCGGTGTGTGGCAGGCTGAGACATAGCAGGAAGTATGCAGGGATGGCAGGCTCCACTGTCCTCTCTGTGCCTCCTATGCTGTGTGGCAGGCTGAGTCATAGCAGGAAGTATGCAGGAATGGCAGGCTCCACTGTCCTCTCTGTGCCTCCTATGCTTTGTGGCAGGCTGAGTCATAGCAGGAAGTATGCAGGAATGGCAGGCTCCACTGTCCTCTCAGGGCCTCCTATGCTGTGTGTAGCTGGCTGAGTCATAGCAGGAAGTATGCAGGAATGGCAGGCTCCACTGTCCTCTCTGTGCCTCCTATGCAGTGTGTGGCAGGCTGAGTCATAGCAGGAAGTATGCAGGAATGGCAGGCTCCACTGTCCTCTGTGCCTCCTATGCTGTGTGGCAGGCTGAGTCATAGCAGGAAGTATGCAGGAATGGCAGGCTCCACTGTCCTCTCTGTGCCTCCTATGCTGTGTGGCAGGCTGAGTCATAGCAGGAAGTATGCAGGAATGGCAGGCTCCACTGTCCTCTCATTGCCTCCTATGCAGTGTGTAGCTGGCTGAGTCATAGCAGGAAGTATGCAGGAATGGCAGGCTCCACTGTCCTCTATGTGCCTCCTATGCAGTGTGGCAGGCTGAGGCATAGCAGGAAGTATGCAGCAATGGCAGGCTCCACTGTCCTCTCAGTGCCTCCTATGCTGTGTGGCAGGCTGAGTCATAGCAGGAAGTATGCAGGAATGGCAGGCTCCACTGTCCTCTCTGTGCCTCCTATGCTGTGTGGCAGGCTGAGTCATAGCAGGAAGTATGCAGGAATGGCAGGCTCCACTGTCCTCTCTGTGCCTCCTATACTGTGTGGCAGGCTGAGTCATAGCAGAAAGTATGCAGGAATGGCATGCTCCACTGTCCTGTCTGTGCCTCCTATGCGGTGTGTGGCAGGCTGAGTCATAGCAGGAAGTATGCAGGAATGGCAGGCTCCACTGTCCTCTCTGTGCCTCCTATGCTGTGTAGCAGGCTGAGTCATAGCAGGAAGTATGCAGGAATGGCAGGCTCCACTGTCCTCTCTGTGCCTCCTATGCTTTGTGGCAGGCTGAGTCATAGCAGGATGTATGCAGGAATGGCAGGCTCCACTGTCCTCTCTGTGCCTCCTATGCGGTGTGTGGCAGGCTGAGTCATAGCAGGATGTATGCAGGAATGGCAGGCTCCACTGTCCTCTCAGTGCCTCCTATGCTGTGTGGCAGGCTGAGTCGTAGCAGGAAGTATGCAGGAATGGCAGGCTCCACTGTCCTCTCTGTGCCTCTTATGCGGTGTGTGGCAGGCTGAGTCATAGCAGGAAGTATGCAGGAATGGCAGGCTCCACTGTCCTCTCTGTGCCTCCTATGCAGTGTGGCAGGCTGAGTCATAGCAGGATGTATGCAGGAATGGCAGGCTCCACTGTCCTCTCAGTGCCTCCTATACTGTGTGGCAGGCTGAGTCATAGCAGGAAGTATGCAGGAATGGCAGGCTCCACTGTCCTCTCTGTGCCTCCTATGCAGTGTGGCAGGCTGAGTCATAGCAGGCAGTATGCAGGAATGGCAGGCTCCACTGTCCTCTCAGTGCCTCCTATGCGGTGTGTGGCAGGCTTAGCAGGAAGTATGCAGGAATGGCAGGCTCCACTGTCCTCTCTGTGCCTCCTATACTGTGTGGCAGGCTGAGCCATAGCAGGAAGTATGCAGGAATGGCAGGCTCCACTGTCCTCTCTGTGCCTCCTATGCTGAGTCATAGCAGGATGTATGCAGGAATGGCAGGCTCCACTGTCCTCTCAGTGCCTACTATACTGTGTGGCAGGCTAAGTCATAGCAGGAAGTATGTAGGAATGGCAGGCTCCACTGTCCTCTCTGTGCCTCCTATGCAGTGTGGCAGGCTGAGTCATAGCAGGATGTATGCAGGAATGGCAGGCTCCACTGTCCTCTCAGTGCCTCCTATGTGGTGTGGCAGGCTGAGTCATAGCAGGAAGTATGCAGGAATGGCAGGCTCCACTGTCCTCTCTGTGCCTCCTATGCTGTGTGGCAGGCTGAGCCATAGCAGAAAGTATGCAGGAATGGCAGGCTCCACTGTCCTCTCAGTGCCTCCTATGCGGTGTGCCAGGCTGAGTCATAGCAGGAAGTATGCAGGAATGGCAGGCTCCACTGTCCTCTCAGGGCCTCCTATGCAGTGTGTAGCAGGCTGAGGCATAGCAGGATGTATGCAGGAATGGCAGGCTCCACTGTCCTCTCTGTGCCTCCTATGCTGTGTGGCAGGCTGAGGCATAGCAGGAAGTATGCAGGAATGGCAGGCTCCACTGTCCTCTCAGTGCCTCCTATGCGGTGTGCCAGGCTGAGTCATAGCAGGATGTATGCAGGAATGGCAGGCTCCACTGTCCTCTCTGTGCCTCCTATGCTGTGTGGCAGGCTGAGTCATAGCAGGAAGTATGCAGGAATGGCAGGCTCCACTGTCCTCTCAGGGCCTCCTATGCAGTGTGTAGCAGGCTGAGGCATAGCAGGATGTATGCAGGAATGGCGGGCTCCACTGTCCTCTCTGTGCCTCCTATGCTGTGTGTAGCTGGCTGAGTCATAGCAGGAAGTATGCAGGAATGGCAGGCTCCACTGTCCTCTCTGTGCCTCCTATGCTTTGTGGCAGGCTGAGTCATAGCAGGAAGTATGCAGGAATGGCAGGCTCCACTGTCCTCTCTGTGCCTCCTATGCAGTGTGTGGCAGGCTGAGTCATAGCAGGAAGTATGCAGGAATGGCAGGCTCCACTGTCCTCTCTGTGCCTCCTATGCTGTGTGGCAGGCTGAGTCATAGCAGGAAGTATGCAGGAATGGCAGGCTCCACTGTCCTCTCATTGCCTCCTATGCTTTGTGGCAGGCTGAGTCCTAGCAGGAAGTATGCAGGAATGGCAGGCTCCACTGTCCTCTCAGTGCCTCCTATGCTGTGTGGCAGGCTGAGTCATAGCAGGAAGTATGCAGGAATGGCAGGCTCCACTGTCCTCTCAGTGCCTCGTATGCAGTGTGGCAGGCTGAGTCATAGCAGGAAGTATGCAGGAATGGCAGGCTCCACTGTCCTCTCAGTGCCTCCTATGCTTTGTGGCAGGCTGAGCCATAGCAGGAAGTATGCAGGAATGGCAGGCTCCACTGTCCTCTGTGCCTCCTATGCTTTGTGGCAGGCTGAGTCATAGCAGGAAGTATGCAGGAATGGCAGGCTCCACTGTCCTCTCTGTGCCTCCTATGCTGTGTGGCAGGCTGAGTCATAGCAGGAAGTATGCAGGAATGGCAGGCTCCACTGTTCTCTCTGTGCCTCCTATGCTGTGTGGCATGCTGAGTCATAGCAGGATGTATGCAGGAATGGCAGGCTCCACTGTCCTCTCTGTGCCTCCTATGCGGTGTGTGGCAGGCTGAGTCATAGCAGGATGTATGCAGGAATGGCAGGCTCCACTGTCCTCTCAGTGCCTCCTATGCTGTGTGGCAGGCTGAGACATAGCAGGAAGTATGCAGGAATGGCAGGCTCCACTGTCCTCTCAGTGCCTCCTATGCTGTGTGGCAGGCTGAGCCATAGCAGGAAGTATGCAGGAATGGCAGGCTCCACCGTCCTCTCAGTGCCTACTATGCTGTGTAGCAGGCTGAGTCGTAGCAGGAAGTATGCAGGAATGGCAGGCTCCACTGTCCTCTCTGTGCCTCCTATGCTGTGTGGCAGGCTGAGTCATAGCAGGAAGTATGCAGGAATGGCAGGCTCCACTGTTCTCTCTGTGCCTCCTATGCTGTGTGGCATGCTGAGTCATAGCAGGATGTATGCAGGAATGGCAGGCTCCACTGTCCTCTCAGTGCCTCCTATGCGGTGTGTGGCAGGCTGAGTCATAGCAGGATGTATGCAGGAATGGCAGGCTCCACTGTCCTCTCAGTGCCTCCTATGCTGTGTGGCAGGCTGAGACATAGCAGGAAGTATGCAGGAATGGCAGGCTCCACTGTCCTCTCAGTGCCTCCTATGCAGTGTGTGGCAGGCTGAGCCATAGCAGGAAGTATGCAGGAATGGCAGGCTCCACTGTCCTCTCTGTGCCTCCTATGCAGTGTGGCAGGCTGAGTCATAGCAGGATGTATGCAGGAATGGCAGGCTCCACTGTCCTCTCAGTGCCTCCTATACTGTGTGGCAGGCTGAGTCATAGCAGGAAGTATGCAGGAATGGCAGGCTCCACTGTCCTCTCTGTGCCTCCTATGCAGTGTGGCAGGCTGAGTCATAGCAGGCAGTATGCAGGAATGGCAGGCTCCACTGTCCTCTCTGTGCCTCCTATGCTGAGTCATAGCAGGATGTATGCAGGAATGGCAGGCTCCACTGTCCTCTCAGTGCCTACTATACTGTGTGGCAGGCTGAGTCATAGCAGGAAGTATGCAGGAATGGCAGGCTCCACTGTCCTCTCAGTGCCTCCTATGCTTTGTGGCAGGCTGAGCCATAGCAGGAAGTATGCAGGAATGGCAGGCTCCACTGTCCTCTGTGCCTCCTATGCTTTGTGGCAGGCTGAGTCCTAGCAGGAAGTATGCAGGAATGGCAGGCTCCACTGTCCTCTCTGTGCCTCCTATGCTGTGTGGCAGGCTGAGTCATAGCAGGAAGTATGCAGGAATGGCAGGCTCCACTGTTCTCTCTGTGCCTCCTATGCTGTGTGGCATGCTGAGTCATAGCAGGATGTATGCAGGAATGGCAGGCTCCACTGTCCTCTCTGTGCCTCCTATGCGGTGTGTGGCAGGCTGAGTCATAGCAGGATGTATGCAGGAATGGCAGGCTCCACTGTCCTCTCAGTGCCTCCTATGCTGTGTGGCAGGCTGAGCCATAGCAGGAAGTATGCAGGAATGGCAGGCTCCACCGTCCTCTCAGTGCCTACTATGCTGTGTAGCAGGCTGAGTCGTAGCAGGAAGTATGCAGGAATGGCAGGCTCCACTGTCCTCTCTGTGCCTCCTATGCTGTGTGGCAGGCTGAGTCATAGCAGGAAGTATGCAGGAATGGCAGGCTCCACTGTTCTCTCTGTGCCTCCTATGCTGTGTGGCATGCTGAGTCATAGCAGGATGTATGCAGGAATGGCAGGCTCCACTGTCCTCTCAGTGCCTCCTATGCGGTGTGTGGCAGGCTGAGTCATAGCAGGATGTATGCAGGAATGGCAGGCTCCACTGTCCTCTCAGTGCCTCCTATACTGTGTGGCAGGCTGAGTCATAGCAGGAAGTATGCAGGAATGGCATGCTCCACTGTCCTCTCTGTGCCTCCTATGCAGTGTGGCAGGCTGAGTCATAGCAGGCAGTATGCAGGAATGGCAGGCTCCACTGTCCTCTCTGTGCCTCCTATGCTGAGTCATAGCAGGATGTATGCAGGAATGGCAGGCTCCACTGTCCTCTCAGTGCCTACTATACTGTGTGGCAGGCTGAGTCATAGCAGGAAGTATGCAGGAATGGCAGGCTCCACTGTCCTCTCTGTGCCTCCTATGCTTTGTGGCAGGCTGAGTCATAGCAGGATGTATGCAGGAATGGCAGGCTCCACTGTCCTCTCAGTGCCTCCTATGTGGTGTGGCAGGCTGAGTCATAACAGGAAGTATGCAGGAATGGCGGGCTCCACTGTCCTCTCTGTGCCTCCTATGCGGTGTGGCAGGCTGAGTCATAGCAGGAAGTATGCAGGAATGGCAGGCTCCACTGTCCTCTCTGTGCCTCCTATGCTGTGTGGCAGGCTGAGCCATAGCAGAAAGTATGCAGGAATGGCAGGCTCCACTGTCCTCTCAGTGCCTCCTATGCGGTGTGCCAGGCTGAGTCATAGCAGAAAGTATGCAGGAATGGCAGGCTCCACTGTCCTCTCAGTGCCTCCTATGCTGAGTCATAGCAGGATGTATGCAGGAATGGCAGGCTCCACTGTCCTCTCAGTGCCTCCTATGCTGAGTCATAGCAGGAAGTATGCAGGAATGGCAGGCTCCACTGTCCTCTCTGTGCCTCCTATGCAGTGTGGCAGGCTGAGTCATAGCAGGAAGTATGCAGGAATGGCAGGCTCCACTGTCCTCTCTGTGCCTCCTATGCTGTGTGGCAGGCTGAGCCATAGCAGAAAGTATGCAGGAATGGCAGGCTCCACTGTCCTCTCAGTGCCTCCTATGCGGTGTGCCAGGCTGAGTCATAGCAGAAAGTATGCAGGAATGGCAGGCTCCACTGTCCTCTCAGTGCCTCCTATGCTGAGTCATAGCAGGATGTATGCAGGAATGGCAGGCTCCACTGTCCTCTCTGTGCCTCCTATGCTGAGTCATAGCAGGATGTATGCAGGAATGGCAGGCTCCACTGTCCTCTCAGTGCCTCCTATGCTGAGTCATAGCAGGATGTATGCAGGAATGGCAGGCTCCACTGTCCTCTCTGTGCCTCCTATGCTGTAGCAGGCTGAGTCATAGCAGGAAGTATGCAGGAATGGCAGGCTCCACTGTCCTCTCAGTGCCTCCTATGCTGTAGCAGGCTGAGTCATAGCAGGAAGTATGCAGGAATGGCAGGCTCCACTGTCCTCTCAGTGCCTCCTATGCGGTGTGTAGCAGGCTGAGTCCTAGCAGGAAGTATGCAGGAATGGCAGGCTCCACTGTCCTCTCTGTGCCTCCTATGCAGTGTGGCAGGCTGAGCCATAGCAGGAAGTATGCAGGAATGGCAGGCTCCACTGTCCTCTCTGTGCCTCCTATGCTGTGTGGCAGGCTGAGCCATAGCAGGAAGTATGCAGGAATGGCAGGCTCCACTGTCCTCTCTGTGCCTCCTATGCTGTGTGTAGCAGGCTGAGACATAGCAGGAAGTATGCAGGAATGGCAGGCTCCACTGTCCTCTCTGTGCCTCCTATGCTGTGTGGCAGGCTGAGTCATAGCAGGAAGTATGCAGGAATGGCAGGCTCCACTGTCCTCTCAGTGCCTCCTATACTGTCTGGCAGGCTGAGTCATAGCAGGAAGTATGCAGGAATGGCAGGCTCCACTGTCCTCTCTGTGCCTCCTATGCTGTGTGGCAGGCTGAGTCATAGCAGGAAGTATGCAGGAATGGCAGGCTCCACTGTCCTCTCAGTGCCTCCTATACTGTCTGGCAGGCTGAGGTCTGTGCGCACCTTGGCCCGGATAATGGGACGTCTGACGATCGGGGGGGGGGGGGGGGGGGCTGTTGGTATAAGGAATGGAGAGATGGCACAGCGTGGCAGATGGAATGTGCCAGTGTCACATGACTGCGCCCCGGGGCAGGAGCTGCATCCCTGGAGACCTAGCGGAGCGCACAAAGAGCTGTTCCTGGACTGCAGACTGAGGGGGTCATTGTATAAAGTGGCCAACAGAGGGGGGGTCGTTCCACCCAGCGTCAGACTGAGGGGGGACATTCCCTCATTCTGCTATTAACCCACCAAATTCTGAGAAAGGGATCGGAGTCCTCCTTAAACCCAGCCCATATAACCAGGTAAAGTTTCTCTCTCCTCCACGATCTGTGGCTGCGCGGTTTCCATACTGCTCGATCCATCACATTGCTTCGAATAGTAGGGAAGGAGACACAGTTCTGCAAATTCCACCGTCTCCAGACCACTACCCTATAGATTGTAAGCTCACAAGGGCAGGCTCCTCCCCCTAGTGTCTCCACCTCACCACCCTCTAGATCGCAGTGGCCTCCTCCAATGGCAAGGGCAGGGTTCTCCTCCTAGTGTTTCTTATTCTGCTGTAATTTATCACATGGACATGCAGCAGTATTGGTGATGTCTCACGCCACTCATATAGCCATGTAGGTACTTGTACTGCTGGATCTCCTGCCTGTACAGAGCTTTAGGCTGCTGTCACAGGGAGATGTTACAGGCGCACGTTAGTGCAGCCAGTAACGCACCCCAACTCACAGTAATGAAAAATCAATGGGCTGTTCACAGTGCCCACGTTGCGTTACTTAGTAATGCTGCGCCATAAGACAACGTACTGCATGCAGTACTTTCTAAGCGGCAGAGCCGCGTTAGACTGTTTGCACATGCTCAGTAACGTTGGGGAGGAGGGGAGAGCGGCCAGGCACATGGCTAATTAATATTCACTGCACTCAGTGACGTGCAGTGTTTACTTCCTGGAGCGACCGCTCTGTGCGGCGATTGGCCGGCGGGACCACGTGATGCCGCATGCGCACAAGAGTACGCATCACGGACGCCAGAGTGAGCTGCACAACGCGGCTCACTCTGACGTCCAAAGCAATGTCCTGGTGTGAAACCAGCCTTAAACTTCTCATTTATCTATGCTCCCCAATATTTGTTCTGTATCCCTTACATTGCTACGGAAGATTTTTAGCGCTATATAAATAATAGCTATCTATGAAATTGCTCTCATTCTCAGAGCTGGACTCTGGTGGCCATTTGTCCGGGGGTTGGTGGTAGTTTGCCCGGGCTTGGTGATCGTTTGGCCAGGGGGTTGGTGGCTGTTTACCCAGGATTGGTGGTTGGTGTTTGTTTGCCCAGGGTTGGTGGCCGTTTTTCCTGGGGGTTGGTGGTTGTTTGCCCAGGATTAGTGGTTGGTTGCCGTTTTTTCCTGGGGGTTGGTGGTTGTTTGCCCGGGCTTGGTGATTGATACCCTCAGTTACTTCGCTCACGTCTGTTTTTCTGCCTCTCTTCAGATCACCATGAGGTTACTGAGCAGAGCGGTGAGAGCCGCGGTCACCTGCCGACCGTCTACCGCCTCTAGGTCCGGCCTGCGAGGGCTCAGCAGCGGCACAGGCCACACGACGGAGAAGAGCGTACCCTACGCCACCACCCTGAAAGAGGAAGGAGCCGCCAGCAAGGGCCCCACCAAACCGTTACCAAAATCTGCCGATGTGGTAGTGATCGGTGGGGGCAGCCTGGGATGCCAGACCGTCTACCACCTGGCCAAGATGGGCGTGAAGAATGTGGTTCTGCTGGAGCGGGACCGGCTGACCTCGGGCACAACCTGGCACACCGCAGGTAGGGGACAAGTCCAGTGAGAGAGGCAGAGGTGTCACCCATGACTGTTCAGTTGCTTTATCCTCCTGCAGGATAGTCATGTGACCAGGACTGGATTCTGGTACAAAGTGCCCTCTGCAAAGCCGTGCTCTAACTAGTGAAACCGCACACATAGGAAGCATTGAGACAGCACCCCCCCCATCCACCCCCAAAAAAATGTACACCTCTCCCCCTTACTTCACAGGCAGAGCACCCCTTATACAAGCAAAACTCCCTTCACTTGCCCACCCACTAGGGGCAGAGTAACCGTCTGTTTGCCCACCACTGCCAGTGTACCCCACAATCAGGATCCCCACATCACCTGCACACACAGACGTCATTACTGAACCTTGAATGTGCCCCATTTCCCTGAAGATTATAATGGTTCTTTCCTCACCTTGGTTTACTTCTGCCTTAAAGTGAACCCGAGGTGAGAGGGATTTGGAGGCTGCCATATTTATTTCCTATTAAGCCTATTAAAAAATGCACATTGCCTGGCTATCCTACTGATCCTCTGCCTCTAATACATTTACCCATAGCCCCTGAACAAGCATGCAGCAGGTCAGGTGTTTCTGACGTTATTGTCACATCTGACAGAATTAGCTGCATGCTTGTTTCTGGTGTGATTCAGACACTGCTGCAGCCAAAGAGACCATCAGAGCTGCCAGGCAACTGGTATAGTTTAACAGGAAATAAATATGGCAGCCTCCATATCTCTCTCAGTTCAGTTGCCCTTTAGAGGTTACCAGAGCTCAAAAAGTTTGGAGAAATGAGAGGGGTGGGGGAGAGCGGGAGCCGAACGCTGGGCAGTACGTCCCTTGCCTGTTTGGAGAAATGGGGGAGGGGGGGGGGGGGGGAGAGTGGGAGCCGGCGCCTGCGCAGTAAGTCTCTAGCCTGCTGACCGGAAGAGGATCCGGGGAAGGGGGCTTTTAGGTGCGCTATGGGGGGCAGAGAGAACGGCGGGAGTAGTGGGCATTAGGACAGGTGGTAGTATATGCCTGCTCCAAACACCCCCCCCCCCACACCACCACCACCACCACCACCACCACCACCACCACCAATATAGACTGTCTCCTAACCGGCAATGATTGCATTTGCCAATGAGTCGGAGGTGAGCAAGCCTGTACTGCTCTCTGCAGTGAAAATAAACATTTTTACACACAAGGAATACTTTCAAATATTCTTTTATGTAACTAAAAGCAGTTACTGAAATTTTAGTTTTGGCAGTATAATCCCACTTTAAAGGGAAGGTTCAGGGAGTGGGGGAAAAAAAATAAAAATCCATATCCACTTACCTGGGGGTTCCTCCAGCCCGTGGAAGGCAGGAGGTGCCCTCGCCGCCGCTCGAGGCTCCCGGTGGCCGACCTGACCTGGCCAGGCCGGCTGACAGGTCGGGCTCTTCTGCGTTCCACGCGAGCGCGCTGACGTCATCGGATGTCCTCTGGGCTGTACTGCGCAGGCTCCGAACTAATGTCCGATGACTTCAGCGCGCCCGCGTAAGGTGCAGATTGGAGCGCAGAAGAGCCCCACCTGGCAGCCGGCCAGGTCGGGTCGGCCACCGGGAGCCTCGAGCGGCTGCGAGGGCACCTCCTGCCTGCCACAGGCTGGAGGAAGCCCCAGGTAAGTGGATATGGATTTTTATTTTCCCCACTCCCTGAACCTTTCTTTTAAGCAATACCAGTTGCCTGGCAGCCCTGCTGTTCTCTTTGGCTGCAGTAGTGTCTGAAACAAGCATGATGTGAGATGGAGTGTGGAAGATGGCGCCATCTGCTGACATGTGACTTTGTGCCGTTACAGGTCTTCTGTGGCAGTTGCGGCCCAGCGACGTGGAGGTGGAGCTACTGGCGCACACCCGTCAGGTGGTCAGTCAGGACTTGGAGCAGGAGACAGGGCTGCACACCGGATGGATTGAGAACGGAGGTCTCTTCATCGCCTCCAATAAGCAGCGTCTGGATGAGTATAAGAGGCTCATGTCGGTGAGAATGTGTCTCTGCTGTGTGTCTATAGAAAACGTTCTGCGCCCCTTACAGCTAGTACAGAATGCTGCAGCCAGACTCCTAGCCAATGCCCCCTGCAGCTCACACATCACCCCAGTACTGCAAACTCTTCACTGGTTGCCAGTAAAATGGAGAATCAATTTTAAGATCTGCCTGCTGACATTCAAGGCTCTACACCACATGGGACCCAAATACATAGCGGATCTATTGGAACTTTATGCCCCTCCACGCACCCTCCGCTCTGCCAACAAGATGAAGCTGGTTATTCCCAGGATACACTTAACATTTGGTGCTCGGGCCTTTTCCTATGCAGCCCCTACTCTATGGAACTCACGTCCACAATCAGTACGAGAGGCTCCTTCTCTGGACAGCTTTTAAAAAAGGCTAAAAACTCACCTCTTTTCCCTAGCCTTTGAGACTGCATAATGCAGGGTCACAGCGCTTTGAGTGCCCAGGGAAAAAAGCGCTATATAAATATTATTGTTATTGCTATTGTTACAGCATAACCAATCACAGGATCGCCCTACCCGGAGCTGCTATCCCATGTCTGATGGAGTCTGACCTGGAGGGAGAGGGATATGGATGCTGCCATATAGATTTCCTTCTAAGAAATACCAGTTGCCTGGCTGTCCTGCTGATCCTCTGCCTCTAATAACATTTAGCCATAGTCCCTGAACAAGCATGCAGCAAATCAGGTGCTCTGACTGAAGTGTAACTGGATTAGCTGCATGCTTGTTTCAGGTGTGTGATTCAGACACTACTGCAGCCAGAGAGATCAGCAGGGCTGCCAGGGAACTGGTATTGTTTAATAGGAAATGCCATATAGAAGCCTCCATATTCTTCTCACTTCAATCTAGGTTCACTTTAAGCTACCCAGCTGATCTAACCACTTAAAGGAGAACTGTAGTGAGAGGTATATGGAGGCAGCCATATTTCTTTCCTTTTAAGCAATACCAGTTGCCTGGCAGCCCTGCTGATCTATTTGGCTGAATCACACCAGAAACAAGCATGCAGCTAATCTTGTCCTATCTGTCAAAATTGTCAGAAACACCTGATCTGCTGCATGCTTGTTCAGGGGCTATGGCTGAAAGTATTAGAGGCAGAGGATTAGCAGCATAGCCAGGTAACTGGTATTGCTTAAAGAGAACCAGAGATGAAGCACCCTCTTGTATTTTACCTTATAAATCAGTGGGAACATGACAGTAAACACCTAATCTGCCCTTTGTTCTCTGTGTAATCTGACTATAATCACCTCTGATAAGAATCCCCGACTGAGAAGTCAGGCTGCTCCGTCTAGCTTTGCTACAGAAAGATTATAGCTAAGTCTGTCTTCTGTGGTGTTATTTCAAGCCCAAGCCTGCCCCCTTGTGGCTTTGCTATAATGACTCAGCAATAATCATTCCCAGCAAAGCCAGATTTAATTGCTCAGTCTGGGATTCTTGTGACTGCTGCTAACAGACACTTTTAGCAGTGAAGGATGAAACAGAGAGCATGGTAAGTGTTTTCTCTAATGTTCTTACTGATATACATGGTAAAATACACAAGGGTGCTTCGTCTCTGGTTCCCTTTAAATGGAAACAAATATGGCAGCCTCCATATACTACAGTTCTCTTTTTAAGTCTATCTGGATAGATATATCCGTCCACATACACTGTGCTGCTGCAGCGGCGCCGCGTGCGCTCCCGCCGCCTTCTGTTAGCCCTGAGATCAATGAATGGGAACAATGTTTCCCATTCATCGATCTAAGTCCCTGGCAGAAAAACCGACGGTCTCTTATCAGAGGCCGCAGTCTTTCTGCGAAAAAGTTTCCAGTCGTCCTTGTAGTTCCTGGAAGTGAGATCGTTTGCTTCCAGGACTTTTTGACTTGTGGCCAAATAGTAAAACTACACCCACATATAGTAAAAACGAAGGAGGCACTCAATTGGCTTCAAACTTGCGTTTTATCAAATCCCAGTAATACACGACATGTTTCGGTGCATATCCCCTTCATCAGGTGTACATACATTGAATGGCACACAGTCTACCTCGGTAAACCTGATTAACAAATCAAATTACTGCATCTTAGGTAAACCTAATACAGACAATTTTCTCTCTCTCTCTCTCTCTCTCTCTCTCTCTCTCTCTCTCTCTCTCTCTCTCTCTCTCTCTCTCTCTCTCCCCCAGGTATTAATGGGACACACACCATCGTGATTGGTTGGGGGTGTCGGTTGGAGGGTGGTAAGATGGATCTGTGGTCCATATATTTGCAACAGAAGTTTTTCGCAGTATTGTCTGTATTAGGTTTACCTAAGATGCAGTAATTTGATTTGTTAATCAGGTTTACCGAGGTAGACGGATATAGTAATGCCTCTGATCAGTGCCCTAAGGGGTTAACAAGACTTTGGACTGTGTGATGTCAGTGATCAGCTGACTTGTCAGCTGACAAGATGGAGGTGGTCCAATTTAGGGTGTGGTGGTTAGAAGTATGTATTTATTCACTGTGTGCCATTCAATGTATGTACACCTGATGAAGGGGATATGCCCCAAAACATGTCGTGTATTACTGGGATTACTGAAACCAGGAACATTCCAGCAAAAATTGATATAATTTACCGCATTTTAATATGTCACTATGTCATATGTCATATGTCACATGTCACCTATTAGTTGGCAGTTGGCTGATGGTGTAATGGTTAAGGGCTCTGCCTCTGACACAGGAGACCAGGGTTTGAATCTCGGCTCTGCCTGTTCAGTAAGCCAGCACTAATTCAGTAGGAGACCTTAGGCAAGTCTCCCTAACACTGCTACTGCCAATAGAGCGCGTCCTAGTGGCTGCTGCTCTGCTCTGGCGCTTTGAGTCCGCAAGGAGAAAAGCGCAATATAAATGTTATTTGTCTTGTCTTGTCCTTAAGGAGGCTCTGAGTGTGAGATCTCTGCTCACCTGAGTACCCAGCTCAGCGCAGTGGGGGAAGGGCTGTTTCAATCTACAGACTCCACCTTTAACAGTAATATCCGTTTTGGGTGAACTTGTTTCTGTTGGTTGAAGAGGAAGCTGCAGCTCATTTCTATTATTTATTCACACCCCATTGAATGCTGACATCACACTCATGGCAGTTACAGATCTATCAGACCCCTAATTATCCACCCGTCTGTTTCACACCCAGCAGAGCTGTGATCTCTGGTGCCAATTACCTCTCATTATCTGCACAAGTGCTGCAAGTGTGAACTCCAGTGTGAGAAAGGAGGGGGGGGGGGGGGCTGTATCTGTGCTCTAAAAGCACCTTCATGTTATTTGGAAAGTTTCTGAAATTATGTACCGGTATTTATATAGCACTGACATCTTCTGTAGCACATTACAGAGTACATAGTCATGTCACTGACTGTCCTCAGAGGAGCTCACACTCTAATCCTACCATAGTCATATTCTAATGTCCTACCATATTATTATTATGTATTTATATAGCACTGACATCTCCTGCAGCACATTACAGAGTACATAGTCATGTCACTGACTGTCCTCAGAGGAGCTCACACTCTAATCCTACCATAGTCATAGTGTAATGTCCTACCATATTATTATGTATTTATATAGCACTGACATCTTCTGCAGCACATTACAGAGAACATAGTCATGTCACTGACCTCAGAGGAGCTCACAATCTAATCCTACCATAGTCATAGTGTAATGTCCTACCATATTATTATTATGTATTTATATAGCACTGACATCTTCTGCAGCACATTACAGAGTACATAGTCACGTCACTGACTGTCCTCAGAGGAGCTCACACTCTAATCCCACCATTGTCATAGTCTAATGTCCTACCATATTATTATTATGTATTTATATAGCACTGACATCTTCTGCAGCACTGTACAGAGTACATAGTCATGTCACTGACTGTCCTCAGAGGAGCTCACACTCTAATCCTACCATAGTCATAGTCTAATGTCCTACCATATTATTATTATGTATTTATATAGCAGTGACATCTTCTGCAGCACATTACAGAGTACATAGTCACGTCACTGACTGTCCTCAGAGGAGCTCACACTCTAATCCCACCATAGTCATAGTCTAATGTCCTACCATATTATTATTATGTATTTATATAGCACTGACATCTTCTGCAGCACATTACAGAGTACATAGTCATGTCACTGACTGTCCTCAGAGGAGCTCACAATCTAATCCCTACCATAGTCATAGTCTAATGTCCTACCATATTAATATTATGTATTTATATAGCACTGACATCTTCTGCAGCACTGTACAGAGTACATAGTCATGTCACTGACTGTCCTCAGAGGAGCTCACACTCTAATCCTACCATAGTCATAGTCTAATGTCCTACCATATTATTATTATGTATATATATATAGCTCTGACACCTTCTGCAGCACATTACATAGTACATAGTCATGTCACTGACTGTCCTCAGAGGAGCTCACACTCTAATCCTACCATAGTCATAGTCTAATGTCCTACCATATTATTATTATGTATATATATAGCTCTGACACCTTCTGCAGCACATTACATAGTACATAGTCATGTCACTGACTGTCCTCAGAGGAGCTCACACTCTAATCCTACCATAGTCCTAGTGTAATGTCCTACCATATTATTATTATGTATTTATATAGCACTGACATCTTCTGCAGCACATTACAGAGTACATAGCCATGTCACTGACTGTCCTCAGAGGAGATCACACTCTAATCCTACCATAGTCATAGTGTAATGTCCTAACATATTATTATTATTATTATGTATTTATATAGCACTGACATCTCCTGCAGCACATTACATAGTACATAGTCATGTCACTGACTGTCCTCAGAGGAGCTCACAGTCTAATCCTGCCATAGTCATAGTGTAATGTCCTACCATATTATTATGTATTGATATAGCACTGACATCTTCTGCAGCACATTACAGAGTACATAGTCATGTCACTGACTGTCCTCAGAGGAGCTCACACTCTAATCCTACCATAGTCATAGTGTAATGTCCTACCATTTTATTATGTATTTATATAGCACTGACATCTTCTGCAGCACATTACAGAGAACATAGTCATGTCACTGACTGTCCTCAGAGGAGCTCACACTCTAATCCTACCATAGTCATAGTCTAATGTCCTACCATATTATTATGTATTTATATAGCACTGACATCTTCTGCAGCACATTACAGAGTGCATAGTCATGTCACTGACTGTCCTCAGAGGAGCTCACACTCTAATCCTACCATAGTCATAGTCTAATGTCCTACCATATTATTATGTATTTATATAGCACTGACATCTTCTGCAGCACTTTACAGAGTACATAGTCATGTCACTGACTGTCCTCAGAGGAGCTCACAATCTAGTGGCTGGATGGTGTAATGGTTAAAGCAGACCCAAACCAAACATTTTTTTATTAAAAATATTTAGTTGCACCACTCTGACACATACAAAGATAAATAAACACTCCTTCAAACCTATGATCATTTCAGTGCATGCTTTTCACCCTTCTCTTTTCATAACTAGGGTTATACTGGGGGCAGCCATTAGCAATTCCTCCATTGCTAGACACCATCTACTCCACCAGTTTGCCGGATTATTTCCCAGCAATATAAAAGGAAGGGAGGGGTTACTCCAATAAATGTAAAATATTTTATATATATTTGTCATCATCCAGCTGAAAAAAGGCTGCTATTTATTATTATAATTTAGAAAATAGATTTTATGTCTGAACTCTTTTTTTTTTTTTTTTTTTTTTTTTTTTATATGTATAATTTGGGTCCTCTTTAAAGTAGTGACCATATTTTTGTGGGTCCAACCTGGGACGGGGGGGGGGAGGGCGTGGGGGGGGGGGGGCGGCGTGCGAAAAGTGGGAAGGAGTGAGGAGCACGCAGCGGCGAAGACTGGGGGAGGGGGGCTGCGCGCGCCGCGCCGAAAAAATGGGCGTGGCCATGACATTGTATGGGCGGAGCTAACGTAATGATGTAACAGCGAGGCATAAGAAAGCAGTGTTTACGCCATGATGTGGACAAACGAGACTTTGTATCATGGGTGTGCAGAAACTGTGTGATGCTAATAGTATACCGTAACCACAAAGCAGCAAACATAGCCATCTATGACCATTAAATAATAAATGCAGTAACAGTTACCCCGGACACCAGAAAATAAACGCAATAGGCAACATGTCAGTATAAAATAAATGCAATGCGGGCAAACATGTCAGTACAAAATAAACGCAATGCGGGCAACATGTCAGTACAAAATAAACGCACTGCGGGCAAACATTTCACCAGAAAAGAAACGCACTGTGGCCAAACATTTCACCAGAAAAGAAACGCACTGCGGGCAAACATTTCACCAGAAAAGAAACGCACTGCGGCCAAACATTTCACCAGAAAAGAAACGCAATGCGGGCAAACATTTCGCCAGAAAAGAAACGCACTGCGGGCAAACATTTCGCCAGAAAAGAAACGCACTGCAGGCAAACATTTCGCCAGAAAAGAAACAATGCGGGCAAACAATAACATTTCACTAGAAAAGAAACAATGCGGGCAAACATTTCACCAGAAAAGAAACAATGCGGGCAAACATTTCACCAGAAAAGAAACAATGCGGGCAAACATTTCACCTGGAAAAGAAACAATGCGGGCAAACATTTCACCTGGAAAAGAAACAATGCGGGCAAACATTTCACCTGGAAAAGAAACAATGCGGGCAAACATTTCACCTGGAAAAGAAACAATGCGGGCAAACATTTCACCTGGAAAAGAAACAATGCGGGCAAACATTTCACCTGGAAAAGAAACAATGCGGGCAAACATTTCACCTGGAAAAGAAAGCATTTACTCACCTGGCAGAAGTGTCCGGCCTCTGGCGCGCTGCTCCGTCCCGGGACCGTCTTCCTCCTCCTGCTCTTCTCTCCCGCGCTGACAGGGCTACGGCAAGATGGCGCCCGAAGCCCTGTACTAGTGACACAAATAGGTCTCCAGTACAGGGCTTCGGCAGCCATCTTGCCGTAGCCCTGCTCGCCTGCCGGTGTCGGAAACAGACACCGGAAGAGGAGGCTGGAGCGGGGCTGCGGGCAATGAACTGGCACGGCGTCTATAGACGCCGCTGCCAGTTCATTGAGGAGAGAGTGGCCAGAGTCCCGAGGCCGGGACGTCCCGCTGCTGAAAGCGGGACGTTTCCCGGGACCTCATTAAGCCTGGGACAGCGGACCCCGAATCCGGGACGTGTCCCGGGCAATCCGGGACGTCTGGTCACTCTACTTTAACCAGCTGAGCGGTCTGGACGAGCTCAGCTCGTCCAACACCGCCAGCGGCTGCCGCTCAGGCCCTGCTGGGCCGATTTTGATGAAATAAAAAGCAGCACACGCAGCCGGCACTTTGCCAGCCGCGTGTGCTGCCTGATCGCCGCCGCTCTGCGGCGATTCGCCGCGAGCAGCGGCGAAAGAGGGCCCCCCTAGCCGCCTGAGCCCTGCGCAGCCGGAACAAAAAGTTCCGGCCAGCGCTAAGGGCTGGATCGGAGGCGGCTGACGTCACGACGTCGGCTGACGTCGATGACGTCACTCCGCTCGTCGCTATGGCGACGATATAAGCAAAACAAGGAAGGCCGCTCATTGCGGCCTTCCTTGTTTATTCTGGGCGCCGGAGGCGATCGGAAGATCGCCTCCGGAGCGCCCTCTAGTGGGCTTTCATGCAGCCAACTTTCAGTTGGCTGCATGAAATAGTTTTTTTTTTATTTAAAAAAAACCCTCCCGCAGCCACCCTGGCGATTTAATCAGAACGCCAGGGTGGTTAAAGAGAATCTGTATTGTTAAAATCGCACAAAAGTAAACATACCAGTGCGTTAGGGGACATCTCCTATTACCCTCTGTCACAATTTCGCAGCTCCCCGCCGCATTAAAAGTGGTTAAAAACAGTTTTAAAAAGTTTGTTTATAAACAAACAAAATGGCCACCAAAACAGGAAGTAGGTTGATGTACATTATGTCCACACATAGAAAATACATCCATACACAAGCAGGCTGTATACAGCATTCCTTTTTAATCTCAAGAGATCACTTGTGTGTTTCTTTCCCCTTGCAGCTATCTTCCACTGAAGTGTCAGGCTGTTTCTTCTTGCAGAGTGCAGACAGCTCTGCCTGTATGTAATTCCTCAGTATGTGAAAGCCCAGCCAGCTCAGAGGAGGATTTATCCAGCTTGTAAAAGATAAGAGAGAAGAGAGAAGCTGCCCTACTCTAAATAATACACAGGCAGTGTGCAGAGAGGGGCCTGGAGGGGGGAGATGCATCACAGAACCACAACACTGAAGAACTTGGCAGACACAGGCTGACAAGTCTGACAAGAGAGATAAGTTGATTTATTACAGAGATGGTGATAGTAGAACGTGCTACAGTAAGCCAGAGCACATTAGAATAGATTTTGGAACTTGTAGGATGGAAGAAAACCGGATGAAATTTTTGTTACGGAGTCTCTTTAAGGGCTCTGCCTCTGTCACAGGAGACCTGGGTTCGAATCTCGGCTCTGCCTGTTCAGTAAGCCAGCACCTATTCAGTAGGAGACCTTAGGCAAGTCTCTCTAACACTGCTACTGCCTATAGAGCGTGCCCTAGTGGCTGCAGCTCTGGCACTTTGAGTCCGCCAGGAGAAAAGCGCGATATAAATGTTCTGTGTTTTTGTTAATCCTACCTTAGACATAGTCTAATGTCCTACCATATTATTATGTATTTATATAGCACTGACATCTTCTGCAGCACATTACAGAGTACATAGTCATGTCACTGACTGTCCTCAGAGGAGCTCACAATCTAATCCTACCATAGTCCTAGTCTAATGTCCTACCATATTATTATTATTATGTATTTATATAGCACTGACATCTGCTGCAGCACTGTACAGAGTACATATTCATGTCACTGACTGTCCTCAGAGGAGCTCACACTCTAATCCTACCATAGTCATAGTGTAATGTCCTACCATATTATTATTATGTATTTATATAGTACTGACATCTCCTGCAGCACATTACAGAGTACATAGTCATGTCACTGACTGTCCTCAGAGGAGCTCACAATCTAATCCTACCATAGTCATAGCCTAATGTCCTACCATATTATTATTATGTATTTATATAGCACTGACATCTCCTGCAGAACATTACAGAGTACATAGTCATGTCACTGACTGTCCTCAGAGGAGCTCACAATCTAATCCTACCATAGTCATAGTCTAATGTCCTACCATATTATTATTATGTATTTATATAGCACTGACATCTTCTGCAGCACTGTACAGAGTACATAGTCATGTCACTGACTGACTGTCCTCAGAGGAGCTCACACTCTAATCCTACCATAGTGTAATGTCCTACTATATTATTATTATGTATTTATATAGCACTGACATCTTCTGCAGCACTGTACAGAGTACATAGTCATGTCCAGTGTTCTGACTTTTGGCTCAGTGTGGTGCTTGTGGTTGGGGGCTTTTATGTGGGGTACACAGCGCTCTCCTGGAGGGGGGTAGAATTCTGCATGCATAGATGTCTCCCTTCTTGTCCTCTGAGCTTGCTCTCTTCTCTCCGCAGCTGGGGAAGGTATACGGCGTGGATTCTTACGTCCTTACACCGGCGGAGACCAAGGAGGTTTACCCGCTCATGAATGTGTCTGATCTCTATGGAACGCTTTATGTACCGAAGGACGGGACGATGGACCCCGCGGGGACCTGCACCACCCTGGCCAGAGCAGCCACCGCCAGAGGAGCGCAGGTGAGGGGTCATGTGACATCCGCAGCCTATAGCGGGCCTTTCATAAATGACTGGAATGTGATCGCAGCATTGTTGCACTGCCGCGACTGCCCAATGGCCCCAACTTAATGACCTTCTCCTGGGAGGATGGTTTGACTGGGAGGGGAACCTGCAGTCAGGTCAGTTAGTGATTGGGGGGGGGGGGGGGGGGGATTAGCCAGCGGACTGCAGTCTTCGGAAAGGAATGACAGGTCGAACGATAAAAAACATGCCCCAGTGACACTAGAAGAACATGGTTATCGTCCATGTACACCAATCCTTCCTGGCTGATCAGTTTGGGTGATAATCGCTGTTAGTCATTGGTAATGAACGATAACAATCAATCAATCCTTTTAATATACTCTTGTGCCAAATTTCACACTTCTGGCTCCTCCTTTACACATTTTCGGTAACGATCCAATTGTTTGACCATCGTTGTGTCGTCACTGAATTCAAATGTGCGCCATTGTCGTTCACTCATCGCTAACCATCAGGGATCGCTCGTTTTCCTATGACCGCTGTCTAGTGTGTGTACAGAGCTTAAGGCTGGTCCTATGCTTGCTTATAGACTCTGCCCTTCCCCCTCAGCATCCTCCTGGTGCCTGATCACTCACCCCCTTCTCCTCCCCAGGTAGGTCAAACCACCATGTCTTCTGTAGACAGGCAGCCATGAACTAGAGTACACCTGAAGTGAGAGTGATATGGAGTCTGCCATATTTATTTCCTGTTAAACAAAACCAGTTGCCTGGCAGTCCTGCTTATCTCTTTGGCTGCAGTAGTGTCTGAATCGCACCAGAAATAAGCATGCAGCTGTGGCTGGGTGGTGTAATGGTTAAGGGCTCTGCCTCTGACGCAGGAGACCAGGGTTCAAATCTCGGCTCTGCCTGTTCAGTATGCCAGCACCTATTCAGCAGGAGACCTTAGGCAAGTCTCCCTAAGGGCTCGTTTCCACTGTTGCGGTGCGGAATCGCCTGCGTTCCACCGTGGACAAAATCGCATGCGGGTGCAATTCTGCATGCGGTTTTTGCCGCGATTTCGCATGTGATTCCGCATAGGTAAGGGTATGTGCGAATTTAACCATGTCACTGCCTGTGTAAATTAACATTATACCTATGCGAAATCACATGCGAATTCGCGGCAAACACATGCTCAACCCGCATGCGGTTTCCCTATTTAAAAGCATTAGCGGCGATTCGCGTGCATTCCTCTCGCACGCGAAATCTGACGGCTCTGCCGTGCAGATTTCTGCCGCACAAAAAAAAAACACTCCCGCAGCCGCACAAGTGGAAACAGCCCCATCCACTTGCATTGCCTATGCGAATCCGCATGCGGACACCGCATGCAGATTCGCTATAGTGGAAACGAGCCCTAACACTGCTGAAGCCTATAGAGCATGTCCTAGTGGCTGCAGCTCTGGAGCTTTGAGTCCTCCAGGAGAAAAGCGCGATATAAGTGTTTTGTCTTCTTTTTGTCTTTTAATCCAGTCAGTTCAGGCAGTGCACCTGATCTGCTGCATGCTTGTTCAGGGGCCATGGCTAAATGTAGAGGCAGAGGATCAGCAGGGCTGCCAGGCAACTGGTATTGTTTAACAGAGGGATATGCAGGCTGCCATATTTATTTCCTTTCTTCAGGTTTCGTATGGTGTGGGGGGGAGGGGAGCAGGGAGCCACTACGCGGAGGTGCAGTGATTGGGGGGGGGGGGGTCTTGACGCCCTGAATAGAAAAGGCACAGGATACAAAAACAGGAGCCCAATAGCGCAGTAAGTTTGAAACACAATAGGATATAAGGTAAAAATGGATTGGCTGCTCACAAAGGTAGGTTGCTGAGGGGCAACTGACCTCAGGAAGCAGAGAGCAGAGGAGACGACAAACCCAATTCCACTCGAGGTGATCCAGCCGGACCTAGATGGGGTCGCTCTCCTTGATAAAACGCTGGCAGACCATCATTAGGAGTAGACCCTAAGAGGTCTGTCTGAACCCCTCCTACTGGGTAGGTTGGGGGTACGTAAAGCACAATTTGGGTAAAAAGGAAAAACTGGTAATCTAGTTTATGGGTTCTAATATCTTCCCCTTAGTACAATTTGGGTAAAGAGGCGCCCCAGTATAGATAAAATTTAGATTAAAACCAGTATAAAAAAAGAAAATGGATGAGGAGGCTTGTTGCCTCAATGAAGCAGTGTTTCCGAAGACAAATTAGTTTTATGTAGCACAGTCAATGCGTTTCACTGGTCTAAGCCGCTTCCTCAGCCAATAACCGTGCCAGTCAGCAAAGGAGCCTCCCTCTTTTGAGAGCCTCCCTTTGCTAAACCGGCTATTGCTAATTGGCACTGTTATTGGCCGAGGAAGCGGCTTAGACCAGTGAAACGCATTGACTGTGCGAAATAACACTCCTTTGTCTTCGGAAACACTGCTTCATTGAGGTAAGCCTCATCCATTTTCTTTTTTTATACTGGTTTTAATCTAATTTCATCTATACTGGGGCGCCTCTTTATCCGAATTGTACTAAGGGAAAGAGCTTAGAACCCATAAACTAGATTACCCGTTTCTCCGATTTTTTTTTTTTTGATTTTTTTTTTTTTTTTTTTTTTTTTTTTTTTAATTGAAATATTGACTAAAACTTTGTGTTTAATACAACTCTGTAACAAAATTTTCAGCCTTATTTCTTCTATCCTATAAGTTCCTATACCTGTTCTAATGTGGTCTGTCTTACTGCAGCCTTTCCTAGTTGCACAGTGGCTGTATTATCTCTGTTATATAATCTAATCTTCTTTCCTCTGATGGCTTTGTCAGGCTCAGGCACTCAGGCAGGAATGTGCTGCTCTGCTTGTGATAGGCAGAAGCTATACACACCCTCTCCACGCCCCCTGCAGGCTCTGTGGGAGTCACAGACTGAGCTCCTCTCAGCCTATCACATGCTGTTAGCAGCCATGTCTTTTGTTTGTAAACACTGCCTAAAACTGGCAATTACAAGCCAGGATTGCAGCAGGGAGTGGCAGAAACAGCACAGAGGGGCCCAGGAGAACATAATGAATAGAATGGTATGATTTATATTGTAAGAATTTTAGAGTACAGATTCTCTTTATAATTAAAAAAAAAGATGTTTCTATGAAATCCATATAACATTATGCAGACCCGAGCATGAATTCTGTAGATTTTTCGGATGATCCGATGTATTCCTCTCTATCAGGTGATTGAGAGCTGCCCGGTGACCGGGATCCAGGTGAGGACGGATGATTTTGGCGTGAGGCGGGTGGCTGCGGTGGAGACTGAGTATGGCACGGTACAGACCCCCTGCGTGGTGAATTGTGCAGGTATGGAATACGTTACAGCAAGTACGAAGCAGTCACAGGTCATAGGAACTGACGCTATGATTGGCTGCCTGATCAGAAGGTACCTCAGCTAAAACTGCAGGTCAGAAAGTTTCACACTTCCAGAGATTGGAGCAGAGCAAACAGAACTGGCAGTAAAGAGGGCGGAGCTCCCGGACTTGCCTATAGGCCAGAGAAGCTTTTACAGGAGAACTACAAGAATTATTATGGTTTTATCATTCTGGTCCATAAATGGCTGAAAACCATTTTTTTTCCCCACTTAAATATTGCTAAAAACCGTGTGGATCAGGAATTGTATTTAAATGGACTTTTAAAAGCTTTTATTTACCTACTGCTGCTGATAAGCTGCTTCTGCCAGGCACTGCTTTGTGTTTGAAGATAACACTATTGTGTTTGAAGCTGTAATGCCAATAATCGGGCCACTCAAAATAAGCGCGTTTTAGCCAGATAGATGGAGACAGTGATTGAGAGAACCAGATTCAAGTTGTATGCAATTTGGAATTAGGCCAGACAAATGCACTTCCCTTTCAAAGGACCAATGGGGAAGCTTGAAAGGTTAAAAAGGGAGTGGCTTATGCAGGACCCTTTTGCAAAATGTAGTAATTTGCACAACTGTCTCCTGGGTGTCGTTGGGCAACAGATCTCCGTTTTGTCACCAGTTTTACTTTGGAGAATCTCTTAATGGGGCTGTTTTAAACTAAGGAAAGCGATTGCAATTGTGGTACAATTTGATTTAATTTTCCACCTACGGTTCCCTGAGGTTACATTTCTCAGCATCCCTGCATAGTGTATAACCCGTGTGTCCGGTACGCGAGGGTGCAGACACAGGAAGTAGCCAGCAAGAACCATGGAAGCAGTCAAAATTTACTGGTCTTAAAGGGAACCTGATATGAAAGCCGTCATATATATATTTTTTTTAAACAATGCACATTGCCTGGCTGTCCTGGTGATCCTCTGCCTGTAATATTCTGAGCCATAGCCCCTGAACAAGCATGCAGATCAGGTGCTGAAGTGTGACTGGATTAGCTGCATTCTTGTTTCAAAGTGTGTGATTCAGACACTACTGCAGCCAAGAAGATCAGCAGGACAGCCAGGCAACTGGGATTGTTTACCAGGAAATAAATATGGCAGCCTCCATATCCCTTTCGCTCCAGGTTCCCTGTAAGACTGAATGGATAGGCGCACAGCTGCAGACAAGAAAAGCCAAACAGATAATACTTTTATAATGTACACTAATGAACCTGATAAGTTTGGGAATTTGTCTTGTTAAACTTTTGGGTTTAATTGGGCACCTAATACAACCATTAAAATAACAATCTGCCATAGTGCATGCCATGTGTGTGCCCCCGCTCTGTGATAGGAAGAGATGGCACAGAAGGGACACGGATGTCGTGTGGGTGACAGACTGCAGAGGAAGGACCGATCTGCGGAATCTCATCTGACATGGCGCTTGTTTTTCTGCAGACAGAATTCTGTGCTATTTATTCTGTTTATTTTATCGTGAAGACTTATTTCTCTCTTTTGATTGTCTCTGTTTCTCTTGCAGGCGTTTGGGCGCGGTCTCTCGGAGAAATGGCGGGGGTGAACGTGCCGCTGGTCGCCATGCATCATGCCTACGTGGTGACGGAGCGGATAGAGGGAATACAGGTCTGCCACCTCCGCTTACTCATGTCCTCTTGTCCTAGTTCTGCGTCCTGTGAGAAATGTTCCTTGTCACTGTGTCAACACGCCAGCCCACCGCCGCCTTCGCTATGCTAAAATATCAGCAGGAACGCACTTTTAATTGGGTCAGGAGAGCAGCGCTCGGAGGACACAGACGGCTGCCCATCTGTCATCGCCCAAACACGACTGCTGCCACCTTCCTGAGGCTGGGCGGCGGCCATCTTGTCAGAGCAGGAAGTGGCAGAGAGAGGGGAGAGGGCAGGAAAGAGATACCGGTTTCGAAAGGTGCCTTCCCCCCCCCCCCCCCCCCCCCAGTAACCAGGCCATTTTTCTGTAAATAGGCCACTGCTTTAAGGCCTCGCTGCAGGGCCACACAAGTGATTTCCTCGACACCCCCCCCCCCCCCCCTACTCTTTTCTCCCCAACAACAGAGCTTTCTGTTGGTGAGGTCTGATTGCTCACCCAGTGGTTTTTTTTTTTTTGTTTGTTTGTTTTTTAAATAATAATTTTTTTATTTTTTCCCCTAACTCCCTCCCTCCCCCCCCCCCCCCCCAGTCAGCCATTGACGGCGATCGGCTTTATCCTAGCCTATGAGAGCCGATCGCTCTCCTGTGTCCCGGGGGACAGCCGTGTCACATGGCTGTCCCCAGTACAGCGCTGCCTTAGATCGCAGCGCTGTACAGCCTAATTAGACGCCGAAACAGTCTGAGTGGCAAGTGCCGCTGGGAGACTGAAGGCGGAGTGGAGCGGAGATGCGCGCGCAATCTCCTGCTAGCCCCATTGAAAGCCAATTACGCCAATCTGTGTGGAGCAGTCTTGGGGCTGCCACCTTTCATGCCGATTGGCCTGGAGCGGTCGGCTAATAGTTAAGGCCCACACATGATACAAGGTTTTGTGTTTTTTTTTTTTTGTCTTTTCAATTTGAGAACTACAATCAATTTTCCTGACTGAGTGTAGCAATTCAAGAATCTGACCAATGTTTCACTCAGCTGTGTTTATAAATCCAGAAATTAAGTCAGAAAGGTCCGCCACTCCCAATCAGCTTACTGGTATATCAAGGAAAAAACAGAAATTCAGTCAGATTTCTCACTTGAATAAAAATATGAATTGCTGTAAAATTGAATCCTTTTTATTGGTGTGTGTGTAGCCACCTATAGCGTGGCCTGGATGACAGATAATAGTGCCCATTAACGGTACAATATTTTCCCCAGACGGGATCATTCCAGCAGATTTTTGCGTTCGCATTGAACAGAAAAAAAATCGTCATGAAGCAATATGATGGGCATACAGAATTTAATTGATGGAAATGTTGGATTTCATTATCGTATCTGAAGAGAGAAAGCCCCCTAATCAATCTGCTTAACAATCGCTCATTCCCTTCCAATGTCTTACAATTCCACAAATCTGAAGGCTTGATGACATCTGAGGAAAATCTTGTACCGTTGACGAGCACCCTGACTTTATGCTGCCTCTTGTTCTGTTGTACGGGTGTCTGTGTGTATCAGGCCTCCCATAGCCGCATGCATTGTACAACACGCACACTTGTGAATAGGAATCATAAATGAGATGCAAATTCTTTAGAGTTGATGCAAAATTTTATGCAAATATATTCAGTTTCAAAATGAACCAATCAATTTAAACCCAGGTTTAAATTGATTGGTCCTTTTTCCGGCTAGATGCGCACATAGCATGAACGGTAGCGGAAAACGCTGTGTTTTTTTCCACTAATGGAAGTTTATGAGCCACAGGAAAAAACTCATATTAAAACGCCTATGTGCTTTCAAACCTGCGTTTGTAAAAACGCTGGTTTGAATGTTGTATATTATGCAGGAACGCTGCCAAAGTGCGCATAATGAAAATCAATGGGAACGCAATGGTATGCGTTTTTCATGCGCTTTTTTTTCATGCGTTTTTCATGCATTTTCACGTGTTTTTTTTTTCCCACAAAAATAATGAATATATGGTTTGCTGTATTTCCACTTCCTGTTGTCTTCCAAGTGATTTGCATAAATGGAAATCTAAAAACACATGGAAAATGTATGCAAAACCCATATGCGTTTTGAATATGCGAACTGCAAACGCATGAAAAACGCACAAAAACCGCATACAACATTAACCTAAAACATGACCTAAAACGCAGCCGTTCACGCTATGTCATATGTGAACCCAGTCTCAAGCTACATATATTTGCATAAAATTTTGCATCAACTCGGAATAATTTGCATCTCTTTGATCCCTACTTGTGAAGTTTTAGGAAGTTCTCCGCAGAATTCAGACCGTCTCTTTCTCTCCTGCTCATGTTGCCGTCTTGGTGTCTTTATTTTTAGAACATGCCGAATGTGCGGGACCACGATGCTTCGGTTTATCTGCGTCTCCAAGGTGACGCGCTGTCCGTGGGCGGCTATGAGTCAAACCCGATATTCTGGGACGAGGTGAGCTGATTGCTGTCACATATCAGGGGGAGGGCTGCGTCGTGTCGCCCTGTCAGCAGAACGCAGCGTACTTACCTGTCATTACCGCTTGACAGGTCCTCGCCCCCCCCGCTGAGGAGTTTGTTTCTTGTAGTTTTGTAAATTGCGGATTAATTTGTCACTGTGATGAAAAACATCCCTAAGCCTCATTTCTTCCGTTAAAACAATGAAGCGGCTGATTTGCAGAGCGGATGGAAACGCTGCGGTGAGACAGAACGCGCTGCGATTATCCCGATACGCAGCTGATTGATTTTTCGTTTGGAAAGATCGGTAGGGATGGCGAGGTCGGTGCTAGGTTTTTAGCGTGTTCGCCACAGCTGCTTTCAGGTGATGACATCAGGCCGACCTGTTTGAGCGGCGCTGTCAATCACCGCCATGTGGACCGGAGCGTACTGCGCAGGCGCAGAACTACTACCACCTGCACAGTCCGCTCCGGTCCACGTGGTGGTGATTGACAGTGCCGCTCGCGCAGGCACAGTACAGTAACTCCTTTAAGATGGCCATGCATCAGGCGACTCGGCTGCTGATCGACCATCTGATTCAATTTTTTATAATCTCATAATCTGTGCTGACAAGTGCATCCCCGATCGAAGATGCGACCAATTTCGGGCTAAAAATGTCTCCTTATTCAGTCGGACGTGCTGCAAGATGTGCGGTCGGTCGGGTGCATAGCGGTAACTGTGAGCGATATCGGGAGGAGCGATGGAACCACTGACACTGCCCCCCCAATTCTAGATGTTACCCCCCCCCCCCCCCCCCCCCATCCCAGTGCCCACTGCACTATACATGACCTGTCCGTGTCCACCTCTGGCTCCGCCCTTCATCAATATACACGCCCCACGTTTGTCAGCATACATGTATGTGTGATGTCACATGTGCCCACGTTACTCCGGCAACTCATGGGGTGCATGTATGGACAAAGAAACCAGCCCGGAGGTAGCGGCAGACGCAGACAGGTAGTGGCGGTGGGGGCCAAATATAGCATTTAGCATTGGGGGGCAGCGAGGTGGACAGATGCGGCATTACAAGGCCGATTTCGGCATGAAATTGATCGGAAATCGGCCTGCGGTATATGGGCAGCCAACAGATCTCTCTCTAATCGGAGAGAGATATCTCTTGGTCAATCTGGTCATCCATTGTCTGACGTATGGGAACGTTAACACTAAATCCTCTTACATACTTTCTGTCAATCACTGACCAATTTTACCCTCTCTATGTAGTATGAAAGGTTACTTACACAATCTGCTCATAGTATTTAATATCGGTTTACCCTCATACTACATGGAGGTGGTAAAATTGGTTAGTGATTGGCCAATCATAATTGTAAGTGTGTACCAGACTTTAGTAACAGATCAGTAAACTTGGCACAAAGTTTAGTTGTTGCTGCTTTGAAAATATTTAATGATGGCAGAATCCAGTATGAGGGTTGTTGGAGTGACATTAAAGGATACCTGTAGTGAGGGGGATATGGAGGCTGCCATATTTATTTCCTTTTAAGCAATACCAGTTGCCTGGCAGCCCTGCTGATCTGCCTCTAATACATTTAGCCACAGCCCCTGAACAAGCATGCAGCAGATCAGGTGCTCTGACTGAAGTGTGGCTGGATTAGCTCCATGCTTGTTTCTGGTGTGTGATTCAGCCACTACTGCAGCCAAAGAGATCCGTATTGTTTAACAGGAAATAAAATATGGCAGCCTCCATATCACTCTCACTGCCGGTGTCCTTTAATACATATTGTGCCTCTTCACTCGAGTTGGCCAATTATCTGCTACTCCTGAATACGGCCAATCGGAATTGTTCAGCAAGTGCGTTTGGCTCAGATCCAATCCCTGGCGATAACGTTTCTCGTTTTCCCTTCCGGAAGGTCTCGGACAGGTTCTCTTTTGGTCTCTTCGATCTGGATTGGGACGTCTTTATACAGCACATCGAGGGCGCGATCAACCGTGTGCCAGCACTGGAGAGGACGGGCATTAAGTCTACGGTGTGCGGCCCGGGTGAGTGACGGACAACGCTGCGTCCAGTGCGCCTCTGTATGTCGGTGAAGGTTGGCGAAGGCCAGCGAGTGGCTACATTTTACAGCTTATATGCAAATTCATTATGGATTGGGCCAATCCAATAGGTGGCCATACACTGGTCAATTTGCCATCAGATCGACCAACAGATAGATCCCTCTCTGATCGAATCTGATCAGAGAGGGATCGTATGGCTGCCTTTACTGCAAACAGATTGTGACCGATTTCAGCCTGAAACCGATTCACCATCTGTGGAGCTGCCTCTGACCCCCCCATACATTACCTGCTCCGGCCGGCACGGGTCTCCGCTGTCTCTTCTCGCTCCAGCTTCACTGTACTTCCTGTCCGGGGAAGTTTAAACAGTAGAGGGCGCTCTACTGTTTAAACTTCCTGTCGGGACAGGAAGAAGGGAAGCCTGCCGGAGCACAGCGGAGAAGGAGCAGCGGTGACAGTGGGGATACGCGCTGGCAGAGCAGGTAATGTATTGCCGCTAACGTCGGTCATTCAAACGCTGCTATCAACTCACTCCCGACGATTGCACAGCAGATTCGATCACAGTGATCACTGCTGTATATCGTCAGGAAAATCCTTAAGTGTATGGGCCCCTTTAGATTAGCAGCAGATAGATGAGAAATCTATCTGATGTGTTTAGGAACTTTTTTTTTTACTAGGAACAGATTTCCGATAGATTTTGAAAATCGATCTGATGGCATTTTTTTGCCATCAGATTTCCATTAGGTCCAATGCCAAATAAGCAATCTCAACAGATCGACCTAGATTTTCCAGCATGTCAGATCGATTGAAATCGATCAAAATCGGCCGCAAATCGCAAATAGATTGACCGATCGATCGGCCGCTAATCGGCTCAGTGTATGGCCCCCTTACCAGAAAATTGTATGGTGTGTACTAGGCATTAAAGTGGCCATACACTTATAGATTTGCAGCAGATTCGACCATCAGATAGATTTGTCAGATGCCGGTGAAGTTGAATCTGACAGGAATCTATTTGATGTGTGCCACACACTAGGAACAGATTTCCAATAGATTTCAGAATTATTGGACCATGCAAATCTATCTATGAGCGATCAATCTGCTGCCAGCAGATCGACCTAGATTTTTCATCCTGTCAGATCAAATCGATCAAAATAGATCAAAATCGGCCACAAATCAATCGAATGGGGAATTTGATAGAATCGATTCCATAGAATCGATCGATGGCTGAAATCGACCAGTGTATGGGCCCCTTAAGATGCATTCATTTTACATTAGAATTGCACACAAGGCAGAATTGATAGCATTTTATTTGCTATTTGTAGTGGAGATCCGCTGGCTGCCATATTCATCAAATTAAAAATCAACTGAAAGAGCAACTGTAGGGAAAACTATGTAATGAAAAAAAAATGCTTTTTTTAAAAAAATGTTCTTACGATATTCATTTTTAAATAATTTAGTCAGTGTTTGCCCACTGTAAAATCTTTCCTCTCCCTGATTTTACATCCTGAATCTTAGCACAGGTGACGACACCTTTAGTCCTGTCAGGTGCTCTCTGTGAAATGTTTGTTTTTGTTCTGAAGCCGGTAGAAAAAAATTCCTTGTTTTCCAGAATGCTCTGGTAGGAGAATTCTGCGTAATAATAAACAGCCGAGGCTGTGACATCATGGGTAGGGCGGGGCATCACACCAATATACAGCGATGTATAGATATAGGGGCCTCTTTAAGGTGGTTCTCGTACATTCATTTTTCCTGGTCGATTCCTGACAGATTCAACCAGAAATATTTGTCACAGAATCTCAGATTGATTGTCATTTCGATCGATTTATAATGAAGATTGATCGACATTATGATCTGACCAGACGGAAAGTCTCTGTGGCTCATGGGGGAACAGGAGTGGTCAGAGATTGATGATCTGTAAGATTGTGCTGTATGTAGCAGAGCAACGCTGCATCTCGATCTATTTTCAGTAGATCTTATGCTGGAATCTGATATCTATTGTCAGTGTGTATAAAGGATTGATCCCTCCTGCCCTGTCAGGCTCTATCAGCTAGCCCCGCAGATCATAAGCCACCTACAGTACATCTAAAACATGGTGGTGATTAATGACGGGTTAAACTAAAGGGCTCTGACTTGAGCATACATGCTTGTCTTGGCCTTGTGGGAGTTCTATTGTTGTTCATGTGTTCTTACACTGTCTTGTCTGTTTGTATTCCTAACGAAGCCCAAATCCGGCAAAACATGTTGGAGTGTAGACACCTTGTCCTGTGGACTCTGTGTGGCTTTAAAGAGAACCTGAGATGAAGCACCCTCTTGTATTTTACCTTATAAATCAGTGGGAACATGACAGTAAACACCTAATCTGCCCTTTGTTTCATTGTTCTCTGTGTAATCTGACTGTTATCACCTCTGATAAGAATCCCCGACTGAGAAGTCAGGCTGCTCCGTCTAGCTTTGCTACAGAAAGATTATAGCAGAGTCTGTCTTCTGTGGTGTTATTTCAAGCCCAAGCCTGCCCCCTTGTGGCTTTGCTATAATGACTCAGCAATAATCATTCCCAGCAAAGCCAGATTTAATTGCTCAGTCTGGGATTCTTGTGACTGCTGATAACAGACACTTTTAGCAGTGAGGATGAAACAGACAGCATGGTAAGTGTTTTCTCTAATGTTCTTACTGATATACATGGTAAAATACATGAGGGTGCTTCCTCTCTGGTTCCCTTTAAAAGGATGATACATAGATGGTACAATTTTTTTCACCAAATGCGATCTTTCAATGTGATCTTTACAATCAAATTGTATAGAAAATTTGCCATTTATGAAGGCAATCGATAGTGAACGATTCTTTAGTCGCTTGCTCTATAGGATAGAATTGATCGGAAAGTTGGAAAATATGATCGTAATTAAAGGGAACCAGAGAGGAAGCACCCTTGTGTATTTTACCATGTATATCAGTAAGAACATTAGAGAAAACACTTACCATGCTCTGTTTCCTCCTCACTGCTAAAAGTGTCTGTTATCAGCAGTCACAAGAATCCCAGACTGAGCAATTAAATCTGGCTTTGCTGGGAATGATAATGGCTGAGTCATTATAGCAAAGCCACAAGGGGGCAGGCTTGGGCTTGAAATAACACCACAGAAGACAGACTTAGCTATAATCTTTCTGTAGCAAAGCTAGACGGAGCAGCCTGACTTCTCAGTCGGGGGTTCTTATCAGAGGTGATAACAGTCAGATTCCACAGAGAACAATGAAACAAAGGGCAGATTAGGTGTTTACTGTCATGTTCCCACTGATTTATAAGGTAAAATACAAGAGGGTGCTTCATCTCTGCTTCTCTTTAATCTAAAGGCAATTCTAGAATGTTCGCATTTGAAGAAAGAATCGTTCAGTAAATGTGATCATTCAAATCGCATTTAGTGAAAATTGTACCATTAACCACCCTGGCGTTCTGATTAAATCGCCAGGGTGGCTGCGGGAGGGTTTTTTTTAAATAAAAAAAAAACTATTTCATGCAGCCAACTGAAAGTTGGCTGCATGAAAGCCCACTAGAGGGCGCTCCGGAGGCGATCTTCCGATCGCCTCCGGCGCCCAGAATAAACAAGGAAGGCCGCAATGAGCGGCCTTCCTTGTTTTGCTTATATCGTCGCCATAGCGACGAGCGGAGTGACGTCATCGACGTCAGCCGACGTCGTGACGTCAGCCGCCTCCGATCCAGCCCTTAGCGCTGGCCGGAACTTTTTGTTCCGGCTACGCTGGGCTCAGGCGGCTGGGGGGACCCTCTTTCGCCGCTGCTCGCGGCGAATCGCCGCAGAGCGGCGGCGATCAGGCAGCACACGCGGCTGGCAAAGTGCCGGCTGCGTGTGCTGCTTTTTATTTCATTAAAATCGGCCCAGCAGGGCCTGAGCGGCAGCCGCTGGCGGTGTTGGACGAGCTGAGCTCGTCCAGACCGCTCAGCTGGTTAATGGTCTCCTCTATGGTGGCCATACATGGTACAATTTTTCATTTTTTTGTCGATTAGATAATTTAGTTGGATTATTTCGAATATCAAGATTTTTTTTTTTTTTCTAGCATGTCCAATCTACTTTTTCTCGAAAAAACGGGATAATCGTTCAAATTTCTTGATAAAAAAATTTTTTTTCAACTTTCATTCGATCATTTAGATCGAATAAACGGGATAATCGAACGTTTTTATCGTACCATTTATGGCCACCATAACAGTTACGTGTTTGCCTTTTCGGTTTTGAGCAAGCTGCTGCAGGTGACAGGAAACACTGGGGGGCAGTATTGAGCTAAGCAAAGTTTAATCAAAATGTGGTGTAATTGTGTTTTCAGTGACACTCCAGTGGAAAAGGAGTTATTGATACTCAAATCTGCATTTATATTGTTTACATGAATGAGCAATGCAATTTTTATAATAATTATAATTCATAGACTACACTGTTTGCATCTAGAGATGGTCAGAGCTGTGAGTAATGAGGGGTAAACCACTCCAGCTCCCTCTGAGACCACCGGCTGTAAAGTGCTGCAGAAGATGTCAGTGCTATATAATAATAATAATATGGCAGGACATTAGACTATGACTATGGTAGGATTAGAGTGTGAGCTCCTCTGAGGACAGTCAGTGACATGACTATGTACTCTGTAATGTGCTGCAGAAGATGTCAGTGCTATATAAATACATAATAATAATATGGTAGGACATTAGACTATGGCTATGGTAGGATTAGAGTGTGAGCTCCTCTGAGGACAGTCAGTGACATGGCTATGTACTCTGTAATGTGCTGCAGAAGATGTCAGTGCTATATAAATACATAATAATAATATGGTAGGACATTAGACTATGGCTATGGTAGGATTAGAGTGTGAGCTCCTCTGAGGACAGTCAGTGACATGGCTATGTACTCTGTAATGTGCTGCAGAAGATGTCAGTGCTATATAAATACATAATAATAATATGGTAGGACATTAGACTATGACTATGGTAGGATTAGAGTGTGAGCTCCTCTGAGGACAGTCAGTGACATGACTATGTACTCTGTAATGTGCTGCAGAAGATGTCAGTGCTATATAAATACATAATAATAATATGGTAGGACATTACACTATGACTATGGTAGGATTAGAGTGTGAGCTCCTCTGAGGACAGTCAGTGACATGGCTATGTACTCTGTAATGTGCTGCAGGAGATGTCAGTGCTATATAAATACATTATAATTACAGAAACTTTCCAAATAACAAGGTCCTTTTAGATATAATTCACAGAGGTTATCACATTTCCCTGGGAGGACTTGTAGATTGTGGGGTTTATTCTCCTGCTATAAGGATGGCGATAGCGGAAGCTGCACATTATAATTTAGGCCTGGTTAGTCCCGCTGATCCCCCTGGATCTGTATGCATGATCCGTGTCGCTGCTGTCGGAGGGCCGCCTCTGTCTGTGCCGCCATTATGTAGGTCACATCTCTCTCCTCACCAGATACGACATGACCTATACACGGGAAATGCTCTGGTCCAGAAATTCCCCGTGTAGCGGCGGCGAGGGGGTGGCAGACGGCAGTGCGCTGTGTACATCTCCCGTCTGCTCAGAATGAGCCAAAATACGCTTTTCCTGCTGCTTCATTGTGCTGAAGCTTTAGGAAGAGCGTTCCTATTGGCTGTCAGCGTCTGGAGGAGGCCTGGTTGTAAGGTGCCCATTAACAGTACAATCTCTTGACAGACCGTTCAGTCAATCAGATAAGATGCCGTTCGTGGTGGCGATCAACGATGAATGACCATTGCGTCGATTAGGATTTAAGAAGGATTCTTTTGAGGTCCATATACACATCCAATTTTTGTCTGCAAATTTTAGCACTTCCATGTAGTATGAGAGCATACTGACACGAAATCTTTGGCCCCTCACACTTCTGCAATGGTAAAATTGTCCAATTATCTGCAGATTAAAATTGGATGTGTATGTACGGAGCCATAGTCTGATTGGATTGCTTATTGTTTTCTCCTCCATTGGTGGGCCAGAACAATATTTCCAGTCTACTGAAACGACCCGTGCATGTGATTGGGCACAATGGTAAATTTTCGTTCAGGGGCGGAAATTGTTGCTACTGCTGCTGCTGCACCTTCCGTGGCGCTGTACAATAGAGAATGCTGAGTACAGATAGTAACTAGCAGTTCTAGTTCTCTCATGAAGCCAGGTGAAACACTTGCATCAGGCACAGAGATTACAGGGGCAGCATGTTTGTACTGTGTTTACACTAACAGCATGCAATCAGAGCAGGAGGGGAAGAGGTCATCATTGGGGAAAAGCAGCTTGTTGTGCTGTGTGAGGAATCTGACAGTGAGTGAGGAGGCAGGAGAGCAGCATTGGGGAAAAGCAGCTTGTTGTGCTGTGTGAGGAGTCTGACAGTGAGTGAGGAGGGGGAGGCAGGAGAGCATCATTGGGGAAAAGCAGCTTGTTGCGCTGTGTGAGGAGTCTGACAGTGAGTGAGGGGGGGGAGGAGGAGGCAGGAGATCATCATTGGGGAAAAACGGTTTGTTGTGCTGTGTGAGGAGTCTGACAGTGAGTGAGGAGGGGGAGGCAGGAGAGCATCATTGGGGAAAAGCCGCTTGTTGTGCTGTGTGAGGAGTCTGACCGTGAGTGAGGAGGGGGGAGGCAGGAGAGCATCATTGGGGAAAAGCAGCTTGTTGTGCTGTATGAGGAGGCTGACAGTGAGTGACGAGGTGGGAGGCAGGAGAGCATCATTGGGGAAAAGCAGCTTGTTGTGCTGTGTGAGGAGGCTGACAGTGATGCCTAGAGCACACCGATCGGTTTTGGTAGCGTTTTTAGATCCGCTTGCGGATGTGGAAACGCTTGGGTCATGTATTTCAATGGGCTGATGCACACCAGTGCGGTAGGCATTTACCAGAAACGCATACTCCCGGGCTGCAGCATTTTTTGGATTTTGGAGGCGTTTCTGCCTCAAATGTTAAGTATAGGAAAAACGCAAACCGCTTGATAAAACGCCAGATCAGAGCGGTTTCCAGGCGTTTTTGTTAGTTGCTGTTCAGTAACAGGTTTACTATAACAATATCTGTAATCTGCTACACAAAAACGCAAAACGCTTCATAAGAAAAAAACACTTTAAAAACCGCTAGTGTTTTGCAGATCTGCTAGCGGTTTTTGGTGTGCACTGGGCCTGAGTGAGTGAGAGAGGAGACAGGAGAGCAGCAGTGTCATGTGACTTGCACAGCAGAAGGGAGGAGGTGGCACTGCTGTCCTGACTGAGGAGGAATGGAGTGGCTGAGAGTGAGCAGTGTGTTTGTCACAGACTCAGCCAGCCAGTGTGCTATTGTGTTGAGCTGCAGCATGTCATGTGAGAACATTTAAATGAAGCAGAGTAAAAGGTCGGGAGCTGTGTGATCATTCCAAATGGGGGGGGGGGGGGGGGTGGAGGGGAGACATCCTCACAAGTTTGCCTCGGGCAGCAAAAAGTAGAGAACCGTCCCTGGTTACAAGGCAATCGGTTACAGATAAACAACTGAACCGACCAGCGATGCATGGTACATGAAGGTGGAAATATGTCACAGGTAATACAGTGATAACCATAACCCATAAGGCGAGAGAGCTCTGCCCAAACGGCTTAACAGTCTTGGGCATCCCTCCCAACTTTGAGGTAAGAAAGAGGGACACTTTTAATGCTGGGCACACACGATGCAATTTCCTGCCTGACAGGCAGGGATTGGCGATTATTTACGACATGGCCGATTGATAAAGTGATCGATTTTTGCACACGTATAATTGGAAAAACGATCGCTTTATCCATCGGGTGCAACTTTGGACATGTACACACACTGCAACTTTGTCTGATCACCCATCGACCACGTGGGAAATTGCATCGTGTGTACCAAGCATAAGACACAGCCCTGCCACAGGGCACTATCTGCAAGGAGTTTGTATGTTCTCCCCGTGTCTGCGTGGGTTTCCTCCGGGCACTCTCGTTTCCTTCCACATCCCAAAAACATACAGATAAGTTAATTGGCTTCCCCCTAAATTTGCCCTAGACTACGATACATACACTACACGATACATACATAGACACATGACTCTGGTAGGGATTAGATTGTAAGCTCCTCTGAGGGACAGTTATGTGACAAGACAATATACTCTGTACAGCGCTGTGGAAGATGTCGGCGCTATATTAATAAAAATAATATGCTGCGACTAGCTGGGCTGCCTGAATACCAAGTCCTCTGCTCTTCTTCTCATTTCCCAGAATCCTTCACAGCGGACCACAAGCCTCTGCTGGGTGAGTCTCCTGAAGTCCGCGGCTTCTTCCTGGGCTGTGGATTCAACAGTGCCGGTAAGTGGTGGTGCCAGTCTGGCCGAGGGGGGGGGGGGGGGGGTGATTATCTGCTTGGCCATGTGTGTGGTGGGTGAACAGTCATGTGATGCCCCCTTGTGTTGTCTGCAGGTATGATGCTGGGCGGGGGATGCGGGAAAGAGCTGGCGCACTGGATCATCCACGGGCGGCCGGAGAAGGATATGTACGGCTATGACATCAGGTGAGAGCCCCTCCCCCTTATCAGGTGAGAGCCCCTCCCCCTTATCAGGTGAGAGCCCCTCCCCCTTATCAGGTGAGAGCCCCTCCCCCTTATCAGGTGAGAGCCCCTCCCCCTTATCAGGTGAGAGCCCCTCCCCCTTATCAGGTGAGAGCCCCTCCCCCTTATCAGGTGAGAGCCCCTCCCCCTTATCAGGTGAGAGCCCCTCCCCCTTATCAGGTGAGATCGCCCCCCCCCCCAATGAGGTAAGACCCTCCTGTCATTATGCTGCACCTTCAGAAATGAGGAGTTATTATGCTAGTTGCACACTTTGCATTTTTTTTCTTATCTATTACCATTCACTTCTATGAGAAATTGATCAGAAAAACGATCGAAAATATCGGACTTGATGGAAATTATCTATTGAGCCATCTATCTAACACAATTGTATGGTGTGTACCCAGCATTATGCTGGGGATACACGGTACGTTTCTGTACCGTGTATCGACCAGCTGATCCGGCCAGCTGATAATATTCAGCTGGCCCGATCATGCCACTCGAATCCCGCCCGCTCGATCGGCAATCGATCTGAGCGGACGTGGCTGGGGTCCTTCCGGCAGCTAATTGGCCGCCAGATCGACCCGTGTATTCCCGCCATTACAGTCTCTCAGAGAGGAAGTTTGTCTTTGTTTCCTTTCTGGCTCCTGCAGCTGTGAATCGGTGACAGCCGGGGAGCTGCCTTATCTCCTGGCCCGACTCATTGCTGATAAGGGGCATTCTTAAGGTGCGTACACACGCACTATGGCCGCCAACGACTGGTCCGTCAGACCCTCCCGCTGGGCGGACTTTCAGGCGACAGTAGCGCGTGTGTACACACTGTCGGCGGACTGATAAGGCTGAGCAATCCGCCCGACGGATCGTTCAGCCTTATAAGTCCGCTGACAGTGCGTACACACGCGCTACTGTCGCCTGAAAGTCCGCCCAGCGGGAGGGTCTGACGGACCCGTTGTTGGCGGCCATAGTGCGTGTGTACGCACCTTAATTGCAGCCAGATCGATATGCAGTAAAACGGTGATTGTGCATTGATTAAGCAGGTTCGTTCTATGAGGAGACCTGCGGCTTCCCGGGAGGAAAATAACACGGGAAGAGTGGGGCTCGGGAAAACAATGGCGTACCACCGCGTTTCTGCGATTCTCCTGCACCCCCACTGATTGAATCCGATTGTATAAGCAGGAAAAATGCTACAGGCGCTGCACTTGCGATTCAGTGAAAATCGATTTGCACCACTGAACAGGGAGCGGCGATCATGATGTCACTCACGGTGCCCATGTGATCGGAAAAAGCATGTGCTTCAATTATTCAATGGCTGCTCATGTAGTGTGAGCTATCCCTGAAAGCACACTTTAAAGCACATATGGTGGCTGCCATGTTTATTTAAAGAGTAGCTGTCAGCCATGCTATCTCTGAAAAAAAAAAATCACATATATAAGTAGATAAATACTTGCTCTACTTATATAACAGATGTATTGCACTCTCCACATTTTGATTTCAGTGATTTTTCTACAGTAAAAGAGAAAATCCTTCTTAGCATTTCACATTTTAAGTGTGGCTATTTTGAAGCCTAGCCTGATGTCATTTCCTCCCTTACTCTCCTCTACCTGATTTGCCCGCCCTTCACTATAGAAAGTGCATTGACACAGCATGAGAATTATTGGCCAATCAGAGAGGAACAGAGGTGTGGGAGGGGAAAACGGGAGGGAAAGAGGCTTCAGCCAATCAGGCTGCATTAGTAAGCTGAGGGGAAGTAGAACAGCAAAAAAGACAACCCACCATGCCCTGCGATTTCTCTTTTGTGTACCAAATTTTCTGTGTACCAAATAAGTCATGTAAACTGGGGAATGATTACCGGTATTTATCAACAAGAAAAGTCATAGTGATTTTAACTTTTGGATTGCCCGGTTAGCATCCTTATTACTTGTTTACCAGATAAAAAGAAAATTTTTGATTTTATGCCTGACAGTTACACTTTAAAGAAAACTTGTCACGAAAAAAAAAACTGTCGGGGGGGGATACTTACCTTGGGAGGGGGAAGCCTCTGGATCCTAACGAGGCAGGTTCTCTTTAAACAATGCAGATGGCTTTCCTGCTGATCCTCTGCCTCTAATGGGTTTAGCCATAGTCCCTGAACAAGCATGCAGCAGATCAGGTGCTCTGACTGAAGTCAGACTGGATTAGCTGCATGCTCATTTCAGGTGTGTGATTCAGACACTACTGCAGCCAGAGAGATCAGCAGGACAGCCAGGCAACTGGTATTGTTTAACAGGAAATAAACATGGCAGCCTCCATACCCCTCTCAGTTTAGGTCTTGTTTTGGGAGCATTCCGGACGTTTCTTGCCATGACTTCTGAGGCTCCACAAGCCTGGCTCGGGTACCGTTATGTCGCATTCCTCCGGCCGCCTCTCATGCTTTTATTTTTCCCTGAGAATCCCGCGTATATTTTCGCTTTCAGCACCTGCGGAAGCCGGAGGTATCCCGCAAGTTGCTGGAAACTTTACAAAGCTGAAGCGATTACCTCTGCGCTTCGGGTAATTACCGCCTGCATCTCGCCATCACCCCAATCTGTGCTCCGCGTTTGGCCTCTCGTTTCCTGTGTCACGCATCCGTAACCCCCTCGCGATTATCCCTCCTCTCCAGCGGCTGGACCGGCCATCATCGCCCTGCGCTCTGCAACGTGTCATTAAATCTATTTCTGATGTGTAATTACCCCGGGCGGGCTAATGACTAAGGTGACGGTACGCGGGCGGGAGACGAGAGACGCGCGTCCTTCCTCTCTGTGACAATTCATTACCTTCTGCGCCGCAGCAGACAATGCTCCTGTCACCGGCGAGCATCCGGGCGCTGTGACAATGGCGGTCACGGGTCACTCCCAGAATGCTTTGTGCCGCGGCCCCAGGGCCGCTCTCATGTCTGCGGAAGTTAGCGTGAGCTGCAATCGCCAGTAATAATTGTGATTGGTGGTAATGATACTCTGCGATAAAACACAATCTACTGTATAATAGAGTGCGGAGGTCACGCGGAGGAGAGAAGTCGCACCGCGAGGGGGCGGCGGTGATATAGAATACGCACATTTATTCCAAGCACGGCGCTAACCAACAGTGATGAGCACAAATGCCAATATTCTTTGTATTCATTTTTGCAACAATGTTAAATTAAATTTTCGAACGAAAATGCCATCGAAGAGTGTTATTTTTTGTGTGGTTTTTGCTGTAAAAATTTTGATCTTGTGAGGTAAAATATTGTTTGGTTTTTTTTTTTTTATGGTAAAAATATAGATTTTTCATGTAAAACAGGAACACAACAAAACAAGCCATTTTTTAAAAAAAAAAAACGGTACTTGAAATCGAAAATTACTTTGGTGAAAATGTGCAAGCAACACGGCTAACTTATAGAAAAAAAATTAAACACTATTGTCTAATTAATGCTCAGTGGAGGCCTCATTCATACTTTGGCCTAGTGCACACCAGAGCGGTTCGGCAGCGTTTTTCGATCCGCTTGCGGGTGCGGATCCGCTAGGGTAATGTATTTCAATGGGCTGGTGCACACTAGAGCGGGAGGCGTTTTGCAGAAACGCATACTCCCGGGCTGCTGCAGATTTTGGATTGCGGAGGCGTTTCTGCCTCCAATGTAAAGTATAGGAAAAACGCAAACCGCTCTGAAAAACGGCAGTTCAGAGCACTTTTGCAGGCGTTTTTTTGTTACAGAAGCTGTTCAGTAACAGCTTTACTGTAACAATATCTGAAATCTACTACACCAAAAACGCTTCCCAAAACCGCAAAATGCTAGCTGAAATGCTAAAAAAGCGTTTCAAAGTCTGCTAGCATTTTGCGTGCACCAGGCCTTTGTCTTGCTTTTTTTTCAGCACATCATGTTACAGATACATGTTGCTTAAAGAGGACCTGTAGTGAAAAGAACATAATGAATGAACATTTTTTTTTTTTTTTACAATATTAACCACTTCACCCCAAAGCGGTTTTTACTGTAACAGACAAGCGATTTTCACCTTTCAGTGCCTATCCCTTTCATTTTAATGTGTGTGCTTTGGTGATTGTACAGTCTTACTAGATCTATGTAGCAGTAGGGTAAACTGTGTGAATAGACTTATGCTGGGCAATACACTGGTCGATCCGGCGGCCGATTAGCCACCGGATCGACTCCCGCCGTCCGCGCGCGGATCGATTACCGCTCGTCCCTGCCGGCGCTCCTTATCAGCCACTCGATTCCCCGCCATTGTCCGCCGGCAGGGATCGAACAGGGAATCTATCCGGCAGGTCATCGGACCTGTCTGTCGGATATTATCAATCGAGCCATCAGCGGCTCGATTGATGAGGAGTTTCTCCCGTGTATGCCCAGCATTAGGATGGATATTTTAGGTAGTCCCTCACATTACAATGAAGCGGTACGATTGTACAATCAAGATTGTATCATTAGTGGGCAACCTAATGCTGGGAATTCACAATGAGTTTTTGGGGGGCAGATTTACAGTCCAATAGATTTTCCAATCGTTTTTCGAAATCAGATCGGTCCTATCGAAAGTTATCTATCAAGCCATCTATCTGCTGAAAAAACTCATGGTGTATTCCCAGCATAAGGCTGGCCGTACACCGTACAATTTTGGTTGTGTGGGGACTGCTGTTGCATGATGGGAGAAAGCCCTTTATTTTTGGTTCTGTGATTGGATGAGTGAATCTTAGCCTGCCTCTGACTCCTCCTCTTTCCCTGCCCCCGCAGGAGATTCCACCACTTACTCACCAATCACAATCGCTGGATGCGTGAGAGAAGCCATGAATCTTATGCCAAGAACTACTCAGTGGTCTTCCTGTATGACGAGCCCCTCGCTGGCCGGAATATGAGGCAGGACCCTCTGCATGAGGTAGGGGGAGAAGCCTCGGGATAATGCTGAGACTTGTAGTTCATCAGTAGCTTAGCTGTTTGTGAATATTTTCCTGCTGACAAAATCTGAGATCCATCGCCTTCGTAAATGTTTCCGATGGACACGAACGACAATAAGAACCTGGCAGAGGTGGAAACGCGGAGTGCATTTTATCTTGAATTTTTTTTTTGTTTTTTTTTTTGTTATAGTTTTGTTTTTTTATTTGATTGTTTGAACATTTTCAGTCATATTGGTCTGCGTATCCCAACTCTGTAGTTGAGAAATGTTTGTAGAAGATGTAGGAGGCGGAGTTTTGAGCACTGAGCCCCACCCCTTTTAACACCTATGTTAACACGCCTTACACATTAAAGGGGAACTGAAGTAAGAGGTATACGGAGGCTGCCATATTTATTTCCTTTTAATCAATACCAGTTGCCTGGCAGCCCTGCTGGTCTATTTCTCTGCAGTAGTATCTGAATAACACCAGAAACAAGCATGCAGCTAGTCTTGTCAGATGTGACTTTAAAGTCTGAAACACCTGATCTGCTGCATGCTTGTTCAGGGGCTATGGCTAATAGTATTAGAGGCACAGACGGGATCAGCAGGGCTGCCAGGCAACTGGTATTGCTTAAAAGGAAATAAACATGGCAGCATCCATATACCTCTCTCTTCAGCTCCCCTTTAAGCTCAGGGCGCCAGTTGCCTAATATTAGTATATTTGAAGCTGGTTGCTCATAGACGGCTGCTCCATACTGGAACCCCAATATTCCACATCCCCTAATCTTACATCCTCTCTTCTGCCTGCGCTTGTTAACACCGCATACCGATAATGTCTGTCCGTAACCACACAGCCAGGCCTGGTCACTTGTGGATATTGATCTTGGCTGCTCCCCAGTAACTTTCCCATATGTTGGGGTCTTCACAGGAGCTGCAGGAGCGGGGGTGCGTCTTCCAGGAACGCCACGGCTGGGAGAGACCGGGATGGTTTAACCCCGAAGGTTCAGCTCCGGTGAGTCAGCGACTTGTTTTGGAAGGATGTAATGGTGTCGATCTGTTACCAGCAAAGATCGGATTGTATAGAGCTTGTGTTGCCATAAAACAGACATGATCGTTTGTCCATAAGGTTTAGAGTTTTGTGTTCCGATTGCTTATGGGACTCAAAACGCTAGGGACCGAGAAACGAATGCAATCCGCAGGTGAATGCTTCCCTAAGTGCGATATGTTTGCGATGCGATTGACATCCTGACGCATTTCTCATGCGATTGAGCTGCCATACTTTGTATAGTAGGACAGGAAAGTGGCAGAGCAGTCGCACTGCAATGTCATTTTTTTTTTTTCTTTTTTTTTTTCCCCATGATTTGGCAATTTAATACAAACACAATAAACATTGTCCACCCGATATATTGCAGCGGGATCATGGTAGTAGACATTAAACGCTTTGATGGTTTAACTCTGATGGCTTAGGCCTCGTTCACATCACACTCGCTGCTGTGCGCATTTCGGCAGCACGTATGATGTGCGACACGTAAGAATGGCAGAAGTCCATAGACAGCATTACTGCCGTTCCCATCATAGGCGCTGCGCAGTAGTGTGATGCGCTATCACACTGCTGCATGCATCTTTCAGGAAGCGCAGTGCTGACCCATCCACTGCAGTAAATGTGATCAGCAGCGCAGATGGCGGGCGATCTTACGCGTTCCGATCGCATGGCCATCTGCGCAAAATGTGAACGAGCCCTTATTCATGTGAATGTTTAAACCAGTGGCCCTCACACTAGGGCCCGAGGGCCAAATGTGGCCCCCTGAGGCTTTTTTTTTTTTTTTACCGGCCCCCACACACTATTTATTATAGATGCGGTCAGCTACATCTTTAAATATTGTTGGTCCACATATAGAATAGCAGTGCTGGCACCACCCATCCACATGGAAGCCAGACAGCAGTCATTCGCTGGTTTCCAATTAAATTCCACATCGGGTGACACTGCAATTGGACTGCAGCTTGTCACCTGGTTATGCTTCCCTGTCTGGCCCGCAAAGACTTCTACATTTTATGTATACCCCGGCCCCCCAGCAGTCTGAAGTATGTTGACCCGGCCCTTGGCCAAAAATGTTTGGGGAGCCCTGGTTTAAACCGTACAGATATCGTTATTCCAAACAACCGCCACATGCAAAGGATGAGACCTCTCCACACAGCATGTAGTTAGCGGCTTATACAAAACTTATACGGTATATGTCATGCCTTGTGGGGGAGGGGGGGGGGAGTTATTTTCCGCTGTGATAGACCCTGATCTCTCCATTAGGGGCGGTCTATGAGTTGCTAATATCACTCTGAGTTGTTGCATATTTTATGAGTGTTTTTGCAAATGTAAATGTCTTGGAAATGACTGCTGCTGCTTTTCCATTCTGCATACGTTTAGCATAATATTTGCATCAACTTAGAATCCGCATCTCTGACACCACTGCCCCTTCATCTTACCAGACAGCCTGTTAAAGCGGGTCTGAACTCAGAACTTCCCCTCTGCTCTAAAATATAAGTAACAGCATTAAAGAAAAACATTTGTTACAGCTGATACAAATCCTGCAATAAATATGCAGTGTCTACTTCCTGCTTTCATGGAAGCAGACATAGGGTTAACATCCTGTGTTCACAAATTAGCTGCTCTGCCCGAGACAGCCAGCTGACACAGCTGAGAGCTCAAATTACAACTTGTGATGAGGGGGAATTAGACAGGTTAAACTCTAAATACATACAGGGTGCATTCCTCTGTTTTCCTTCTGCCTTTTGCAAGAGTTCAGGTCCACTTCAGCCCATGTGAAGGCTGTGACCAGCGGCATAGAGTAGCACATGCTTCTAGCGGTGATCGGTGGTATGATGGCTGCCGCTGTGACCTCCGTATAGTTCAGCCCTCAGTGGCAGAGCTCCGTTGGGTGTGTATCGCACTATGTGTGACCTCCGTATAGTTCAGCCCTCAGTAGCAGAGCTCCGCTGGGTGTGTATCGCACTATGTGTGACCCGTTTTTTTCTTTTTAAGGTTCTGGATTACGATTATTATGGAGCATACGGCGTCCAGCCACACCAGGACTACAAGTACAGCGCGCTGCTGGAGAGGGAATACACCTTCGACTTCCCCAAGCACCATGACGTGGTAAGATGTGTTCCAAGTGCCAACAGGCCGGCCACTTAAAGGACACCTGAAGTGAGGGGGACATGGAGGCTGCCATATTTATTTCCTGTTAAACAATACCAGTTGCCTGGCTGTCCTGCTGATCTCTCTGGCTCAGTGGCATAGCAATAGCATAGCTTCTGCTGTATGTCACTACAGGGCCTCTTTACTGCACTCTACTATATGTCACTATGGGGCCTCTTTACTGCATTCTGCTATATGCCACTACAGGGCCTCTTTACTGCATTCTGCTATATGTCACTACAGGGCCTCTTTACTGCATTCTGCTATATGTCACTACAGGGCCTCTTTACTGCATTCTGCTATATGTCACTACAGGGCCTCTTTACTGCATTCTGCTATATGTCACTACAGGGCCTCTTTACTGCATTCTGCTATATGTCACTACAGGGCCTCTTTACTGCATTCTGCTATATGTCACTACAAGGCCTCTTTAATGCATTCTACTATATGTCCCTACAGGGCCTCTTTACTGCATTCTGCTATATGTCACTGCAGGGCCTCTTTACTGCATTCTGCTATATGTCACTACAGGGCCTCTTTACTGAATTCTGCTATTTGTCGCTACAGGGCCTCTTTACTGCATTCTGCTATATGTCGCTACAGGGCCTCTTTACTGCATTCTGCTATATGTCACTACAGGGCCTCTTTACTGCATTCTGCTATATATCACTACAGGGCCTCTTTACTGCATTCTGCTATATGTCACTACAGGGCCTCTTTACTGCATTCTGCTATATGTCACTACAAGGCCTCTTTACTGCATTCTGCTATGTGTCACTACAGGGCCTCTTTACTGCATTCTGCTATATGTCACTACAGGGCCTCTTTACTGTATTCTGCTATGTGTCACTACAGGGCCTCTTTACTGTATTCTGCTATATGTCACTACAGGGGCTCTTTACTGCATTCTGCTATATGTCACTACTGGACCTCTTTACTGCATTCTGCTATATGTCACTACAGGGCCTCTTTACTGCATTCTGCTATACGTCACTACAGGGCCTCTTTACTGCATTCTGCTATAGGTCACTACAGGGCCTCTTTAAGAAAATAAGAGCAGCAGGCCATTGTTGGCGGTAGACTGCATACGAAGGGTTAACGTCATTATGAAATATTGGGACATTTCTTCGCTGTGGCGCAGAGCCAATTAATATTGCGGATTTGTGATGTCACTGATCGCACCCCGGCGTCACCTCTGTTTTTCATTATACTAGATGTAATATCGCATTAATTTCCTGTCCGCTCGCACGCCGCGGCGCTACCAGCGATTACATGTTCCGTATTTCATTATTGGTAATTAAAGTCCCTTTGAGAGGCCTCATGGTTCTGCGTCAGACGATCGCCTCAATGTGTAATATGTCCCAATAGCGGGCCTTAAAGTGAGACCCCCAGCGATTGCTTTTAGGAATAGACCGCTAATACACAAGTTCAGGGTTTTTTTTTTTTTTTTTTTTGTTTTTTTTTTGTGATTTTAAAGTGGTCTTAAAGTCAGCATTTCTACTTTGCTCCTCTAAACGATTTCTCACAGCATTAATCCCACTATCCCAGAAACTTTTTTAGCAGAACATCACTGAAATGGTTAAGCAAAGCACTGCTTCAAATCCGCATTGTGTGTGTGTGTGTGTGTGTGTGTGTGTGTGTGTGTGGTAAAAAATACTTTCTGAGAAGCTGTCTCTGCTTCAGCACACACACAGCTCAGAACAACTCATTAGAAGATTTTAATATATAATAATAAGCAGTTGGCATAAAATGCAATAGAAGCTTTCAGGGCAAGAAAAACGACACTTTGGAAACTTGTAATTTGCTGACAGGTACAGTATTCATGTGGGGGGAATCGCATTTTACACTAGGGGACAGCGCCGGGTGTTCTGTCGCATTTTTCGCTCGTCCCGATATTGCTCCCCCTTACCACCAGGCACAGAATTGACCATGATGGTCCGACGTTGCGTAATTACCGATCAATACATTTTGGGGCTTTGGTTGAACAGTTGATCGGTGATGCTCTTGTTGGCGCTGATTTTCAACCGATTTGTTTATAATAGATCGGACGGTCTATCGGCTGCCAAGTCGTCTGGCCACCTTTAGAAGCAGAGGATCAGCAGGACAGCCAGGCAATGTGCATTGTATAAAAGGAAATCCATATGACAGCTTCCAGATCCCTCTCACTTCATGTCCCCTTTAAGTGGCGGCGGGTCTTCCTGTGACCAGCTGGCTGCGTTATATTTTTGTTCTCTTTTTTTTGTTGCTGTTCCGTCCTCATTATCCCTAAAAATAGCTTTTCCTAATCACTCCGTTCCTCGCTAATTTAAGGCGCTGGCGTTCCCCTCCCCGCAGCGCGCAGATTGCCAGGCATTTGGTCGGCTATTTTTTCCCCTCTGTGTGACAGTTTTGTGTCGACATGGGAAAATGTTAAAGCGCCGAGAATTGTCACAAATTGTCACCGCTTTTAAAAGGGCTCCGTGACCTGCGGAAAATTCGCCGAGCCCGTGGAAGAAAAGGACGGGAAAAAACCGTAACAAAAACCGATGGGCGAGCCAGGCGGAGGAAGCGCTGATAATACTCACCGTCACGTTGTGACATCTCCAGCTTCGTCGGGAGGTATGGCGCCGGCCAGATAGCACGGCTGCCATTATTGACTAACCTCGAAGTGTACCTGTCACTTTATCTATGGAGAGGAGTGACCTGCAGTTACCCTGCAGTCAGTCATGCTATGACAGCAAAGCCGACATATAATTCTGTGTCAAACAAAACCCTCAGAAATATTGCACTTTTGGCCAGGAACGGCGTGGCCTGTGACAGCAGCAACACAACTCATCGGAAAAGCAGCACGTTATACGTACGTTGCGTCGCATACAATAAGTATGCTTCACTTTCAAAGGACAACTGAAGTGAGAAGAATATGAAGGTTGCCATGTTTATTTCCAGTTAAATAATACCAGTTGCCTTGCAGTCCTGCTGATCTCTTTGGCTGCAGTACTGGCTGAATCACACACCTGAAACAAGCATGCAGCTAATCCAGTTACACTTCAGTCAGAGCACCTGATCTGCTGCATGCTTGTTCAGGGGCTACGGATAAAAGAATTATAGGCAGAGGATCAGCAGGACTGCCAGGCAACTGGTATTGCTTAAAAGGGAATAAATATGGCAGCCACCATATAGCTCTAACTTCAGGTGTCCTTTAAGCCCATTTTGTGGTAACACTGCATGCAGTGTGTTAACAGACAGAAACCCGTTATACCGCAGCCCTTCCTGCCGAACTGTGAACGTCGCTTAGGTGGTGCGTTGCCGTGCGGCAAGCTGCGTCACAAAGCTGCCGGTATGCCGCAATGCAGCCCTGTGCGTGTGGCATTACAGTATTCGATAGCAACACAGCTGACAGACGAGATGCTAACAAAGCAAAGGATCCCCCTTTTCACTTATGTCGGGAGCACACTAGTCGGAGTCGCGTCCGTTCTGCCATGTAGTGGAAAATGCACTTGAAATAGCACCTTAAAGTCTATAAGTAGTATTGCAGTAAGGGTGCGTTTCCACTAGTGCGGTGGGAAATCGCCGCGGATTCTCCACGGACGAATTCGCATGCAGGAGCGAAATCGCATGCGGTTGTATGCGAATTTTACCGCAAATTCGTATACGATTTCGCATGGATGACGCTGTGTGCAAATTTAACCATGTCAGTGCCTGTGTGCTTTTTCATTGATTCCATGCGAAATCGTATGCGAATTCGCATGAAAATTCGCATGAAAAAACACCATGCGAATTCCCTATTAAATACATTGTATGCGAATCGCATGTGGTGTGTGCGGTGTCCGAATTCGGATGGCTCTGCTGAGCAGATTTTTCCTGCACAAGAAAACGCTCCGTTTTCCTGACAGGTGGATACAGGCTCATTCACTTTTATTGGTTATGCGAATTTGCATGCGGGGAACGCATGCGAATTCGCGTTAGTGGAAACGCACCCTAAGGGCTCGCTGCGATTTGAAATGTACCATTTTAAAAATGCAGAATATATTGGATCCTTCCTGCGTACTGCATGTAAATCGCATGATATTTGCATACAATGCTTTCCTACGAGGGAGGAAGCGCATGGGTTTTGCATGCGATTTTTATTTAATTATTTTTTTTTTTTTTTTTACACAAAAATCGGGAATGCAATAGCAAACGCAAATCTAAAATCGCTGAAACACGTGTGGCAGAAAAGGCGTGGCTTTTCAGTCTTTTTTTCATGGCCCAATCAGTAGCCATGCTGACATATGTTTAAAAAAAAAAAGTCAGACATGGGACTTTTCATCCTGAATAATTTACTGATTTTTACTCTGTCGCTTTGAATTCACTTTTTATTTTTGTATTCTCGTGTTCGCTTTTATTTATGTTGTATTTTGGAATAAGAATGTAGTCACAATAGAAAGCATCGCTATTTATAACGCGCCCCCCTCGGATAGCGGGTGACGTACTATTATTGCGGGTAATCGTTGGGAACAATGTGCAGGTTGTTGTGCGTTGGCTGCTGTGACAATCCGCTGAGCGGCGGAACAATGCGTGATGCCGGCACAAAGTCTGCCGTGACAGCCTGACAAGCCCTCCGCTGACGGATCACCACGATAATGAACAGACATAATGTGCGGGGAACTGCCGGCCTACTTATCACATCCTGCCCAGAATCTGCTCCAACTCCACCCTAAATACACACACATTCCACTTGCATTAGCATGTTCTGAAGAGGGCGGGTCAATGAGATGCAAATTATTCCGAGTTGATGCAGGAATTTTATAGAGGAACTAAGAATTGAACTTCATCCCAATCAGTAGCTGATACGCCCTTTCCCATGAGACATCTTTTCCTTTTCACAAACAGATCATCAGGGGGCGCTGTATGGCTGATATTGTGGTGAAACTCCTCCCACAGTGTGATGTCAGGACCATGGCCCTGACAGTTTCCTCTCTGAACCTCATTGCATTGTGGGAAATAATAGCTTTTGTCCAACTGCCAAGCAAGCAGTATCTCCCTCTCTGCACAGAACTCACAGTAAAGGTGATCATTCACAGTACAATTTTTTTTTTTTACATCAAATGCGATTTAAATGATCGTAACTAATCAGAAGGCAATTATCGATTGTTCACATTTACTGAATGATTCTTTCTTCAAATTCGATCATAAAATCCAACTTTTGGATCGATCTTATCCTACTTAGCAATCGACCAAAGAATCGTTCCTTATGGATTTGCCTTCATAACGTGTGACTTTTCTATATTAGATCATTAAATTTGCATTGAAAGATCGCATTTGGAAAAAAAATTGTACCGTTAATGGGCACCTTATTGAACATTCCGTACAGATCACCTGGCAGGACTAAAGATGTCACTATCTGTGATAAATGTCAGAATGTAAATCAGGGAGAGGAAAGATTTTACAATGGCTAAACACTGACTAATCTATAAAAGAATATTGTAAACGATAAGCTATTGTATTCATTATTTTCACTACAGGTCCTCTTTAAAGGGAGCCCTCGGGACATAAAATAAAACAAACAAAACTATGCTACCTGATTCGGGGGGCTGAGCGGATCAGGTAGCCGCCATCTCCGCCGCTCCTGTGGCCTGCATTTCCGTACGCTGGAAGGAGAGCAAGATGCTCTCTGTGTGTCGGGGGGGGGGGGGGGGGGGGGAGACATCTGTCCAATGGCAGAGCAGGGAAGTTGAGTAGGGAAAACCTCTCCGCCTTTCCTCTTGAGATCAGCGACTATCAATTTTTGCTAATTTCAGGGGGTTATAGCGCTGCGGTGGGGGGGCAGAAAGCAGCGTGGGGACACACAGAGGCGTGTCGTGAGGCAGGGAACATGACTGTGTCATATTTGCCCCCCTCATGCACCGCCTTGGGTTCCCTTTAAGTCAGACCTGGGCCCACTAGCACATTCGGCTGCGCTCTGGGATGATCGCAGAAGATCCTACACTGATGAAAGAGAGTGGACGGAAACCACAGGTCCTGCCGTTTTTTTTTTTTTTTTTTAGAGTGATTGCGCTCCGACGCCAAAGACGGGAACACTGCACAATTGCTTTTTAATTACTTCTTGAAAGCGATGTTTGCAGCAACTCTGTAGGCAATTTTTGTGTGGTAAAGTTTCCAGGGCTTCTGAGGTTAATTTCCATCGCGTAGCCCCGCCCCCAGCGCAAGAGACCATTGATGTTTCTGTATTTGGAGATAGAGGATTCTCTTGTGCCAGGGGCGGGGCAACACACAGGAAGTCGGCAGAAATTGGCCTCGGGAGATCCAGCAACTGTAGTGAGGGGTACAGTATATGGAGGCTGCCATATTTATTTCCATTTAAGCAATACCAGTTGCCTGGCAGCTCTGCTGACCCTCTGCCTCTAAAACTATCAGCCACAGCCCCTGAACAAGCATGCAGCAGATCAGGTGTTTCTGACTATTTTGACAGATATGACAAGATTAGCTGCATGCTTGTTTCTGGTGTGATTCAGCCACTACTTCAGACAAATAGATCAGCAGGGCTGCCAGGCAACTGGTATTGCTTAAAAGGAAAGAAAGATGGCAGCCTCCATATCCCTCTCACTACGGTTCTCCTTTCATGATACAGAAGAAGGAAAAAATTAATCTGAAGGCTACAATCGCCGGCAGAAGATTATACAGCCCTTTCAATTGCCGTTCAAATCGTGCCAGAAATCGCTATAGCAAACACCGGCAAAAACTGATCTGTGCTACAGCGATTGGTAGTGGGGCCCAGGCCTGGAGGAGGAAGAAAGAGGTGGGGTTAGGACAGAAGTCCCCTGAGCCAATCTGTGCTTGTGCAGCGAGAATGATCACTGTTTTTGTTCAAAAACAGTGATCAATCTCATTAGATGTAGGTGACGTGCACGCAATCACGCCCCATGTACTTCTGCTAGCTCCCGCTGCCTGTTAGAGGGATGATGAATGGGAAGGCAGTTCATTCAAACGGGGACTTAGATTAATGAATGTGGTCACCGGCATCCATGAGATGCTGCAGTCATTTGTAACTTCCGACATCAACGCATTGCTTCCTGTTTGTGTACTTAAAGAGGAACTCCAGGGAAAATAATGCAATAAAAAAAGTGCTTCATTTTTACAATAATTATGTATAAATGATTTAGTCAGCGTTTGCCCACTGTAAAATCGTTTAAATCCCTGATTTAAATTCTGACATTTATTACATGGTGACATTTTTACTGCTGGCAGGTGATGTAGCTGCTGCATGCTTTTTTAGCAGTTGGAAATAGCTGTAAATGGCTATTTCCCACAATGCAACAAGGTTCACAGACAGGAAACTGCCATGAGTACCACGGTCCTCAGTTTCTTGTGGGAGGGGTTTCACCACAATATCAGTCTTACAGCGCCCCCTGATGGTCTGTTTGTGAAAAGGAATATATTTCACATGGGAAAGGGGGCATCAGCTACTGATTGGGATAAAGTGCAATTCTTGGTCGGAGTTTCTCTTTAAAGTACACTAATAGGAAATAATGCGCACGGACGGATGTACACTCTAATAAAAATACCCACACAATTCCATTATACGCATGGACGTAAAACTGATAAAATAAAATATTGTCGCCATACATCGTACTAGGGATATAATTGAAACGTTGCAATAACCCGGACAAATGGGCAAATGTGTGTGTTGCATACACACTAGAATGTTTAATTTTAAAACTATAATGGCCGAAAACTGAGAATTTTTTTTTTTTTGCATTTTGTTCTCATTATTACCATTAAAATGCATTTAGAATAATATAATTCTTAGCAAAAGGTACCACCCAAAGAAAGCCTAATTGGTGGCGAAAAAAACAAGGTATAGATCATTTTGTTGTGATAAGCAGTGATAAAGTAATTGGGAAATTAAAGGGAGGAGAGCTGAAATGTGAAAATTCCTCTCATCCATAAGGTAAAAACAACCCGCGGGCTGAAGTGGTTATCAGGACATTACTATGGCAGCCTCCGTATCCCTCTCACTTCAGGTGTGCTTTTCAATGTGGAACGGTGGTCAGTTCCTGGCGTTTGAGTGATGTAACGGTTCTGCGGTTCCTGCGGCGTTCCGCGTCCACCTGGCGATCTGAATAGCCCTCTTTCTCCTGCGTAGGCAGTTTCGCTGGGGTGCCTCTTTGCAGAGCTCCGCAGAATCGTTACCGTCTATTTTTGGGGCTCTTTGTGTGTCTTGATCACCTGACAAAAAAGAAAAGTTTTTTGGGAATGACTCATAATTTTGGCAGTTTATTTCCATCTCGGCTTGAAAGCCGCAGATCTGCGCTCCCCTCCCCTCATCGCTCATCATCTGTTGTGTTTGACACGTTGTCATTTTTAGATCAGAAACGAATGCCTGGTGTGCCGGAACGCCGCCGCTGTCTTCAACATGTCCTACTTCGGAAAGTTCTACCTTGCCGGGCCGGAAGCCAAGAAGGCAGCGAGCTGGATTTTCACCGCCAACGTCGAGAAGCCTCCAGGTAACCTCGTAGGATGGCCAGAGGGGGCGACGCCAACATGTTTGTGCCACCGTGTGCTGAGGAAGCGCTGCTTAAAGGGCAACGAACGCCTTAATGACACTCATTATCATTCTTTTCTAACCGTACCCATTAAAGGGAACCAGAGAGGAAGCACCCTTGTGTATTTTACCATGTATATCAGTAAGAACATTAGAGAAAACACTTACCATGCTCTCTGTTTCACCCTCACTGCTAAAAGTGTCTGTTATCAGCAGTCACAAGAATCCCAGACTGAGCAATTAAATTTGGCTTTGCTGGGAATGATTATTGCTGAGTCATTATAGCAAAGCCACAAGGGGGCAGGCTTGGGCTTGAAATAACACCACAGAAGACAGATTTAGCTATAAACTTTCTGTAGCAAAGCTAGACGGAGCAGCCTGACTTCTCAGTCGGGGATTCTTATCAGAGGTGATAACAGTCAGATTACACAGAGAACAATGAAACAAAGGGCAGATTAGGTGTTTACTGTCATGTTCCCACTGATTTATAAGGTAAAATACAAGAGGGTGCTTCATCTCTGGTTCTCTTTAACGATCTAATCCCACGGACAATCTATTATCCAATTTGATTGGAATCGGTCATGCCCTCTAACGGTAAAAAAAAACTAGTAACCAATCCAATTAGTGGTGATCATAATCTAATTACGATTATGTGAAATTACACATAGTTTTTCTAAATTACAGCCATACATAATTATGATTTGGACATGTAATTGATTTTGCTTAATCCATCCGTAATTTTGTGTAATTACGCGAAAGTTTGCGTAATTTAGTGTCGATTTTAATGGTTTATAACAAAGTCCCCATACATACTGTCGTCGCCAAAATTGCTACGCATGTTAAGGGGAATTTTGGGAACAAGTCAATAAAGTTTTGATTCAAAAAAGATGTCGATAATAGATTTTGAACATGCGAGGGAAAAAGGGTTTTTATACTTTAATTTTTCTAAATTTAAAAGCCATTTTCCTTTGCCTTTTTAAACTCCATTATCTAAAAACCTGCAAGGTCTTCGAGGCAGTCAATCGTCTGCAGGATTGTATGGTTTATGGCCACATTTACACTGCAAATTCCATTTTGAGGCCTTTTCCACTGAGATTTTGCATGCTGCGTTTTGCTATCAGATTACGATAGCGAAGAGATCGCAAAACGCAGAGTGCAGTAAAAGTAATGGAAATGGCAGCAATTCGATTTGCGTTGCGCCTTTGGCCCGATTGCAATAGGCCTGCTGCGTTTTGGGTGCCATTGAGCTCCTATACGGAGTATAGTAGCGCAATTGCAATCGTGTTTGAAACGCAATTGTGGTCGCGTTTCATAGTGGAAGGGAGCCCTTTGGCAGATTCCCTCACCATGCTGTGCATTGATTGGAGAAGGAAATGAATTGGATCCCAGCAACAGGAGCCCAGACAGAACTAAAAACCTGGCAGAGCTTCGGGCTTCAGTGCTTTTCTGACTATATCCAAGACTAAGATTTTGATAAGCCTTCCCCCCCCCCCCCCCCCCCAAGCCCCTAGTAAACCTTTTTTTATTATATATATATATATACTGTACTTTTCATAGAACGTTATTTTTAATTGATCATGCCTAAAGATTTTGTAGGAAACGTTGCAGTTATTGTTCAACCCCCCCCCTTCCCTGAAAATAACAGCAGCGCCAATTCAGTGTTGTCCGGATCATGAACGATTCGGATCTTTGATCCGAATCTACTTTGAGTCGAATCATCCGAATCATCAAAATGAGTGATTCGGATCGCAAAGGGGGCGGGGCCAGGAGCGACACGCCCCCCTCAGCGGGCAGCGGGGTCCTGGAAGCAGAGCAGAGATGGATCGCTCTGTTGAAGGGGAGGCAGCCTTGCAGGGAGACAGGTAGATGAGAGAGAGGGGACATGGGTGCCACTGCTAGATGTGTGTAGAGCACACATACTGGCTGAAATGTGCTGCCCATTATAGGCTGTCTGTTCCGTAGTTGTGCACAGTGAACACATTGGAAGCTTTTGGCACAGCTCAGTAACGTTACAGGCAGCGTGCTGGGCTAGTACAGGGCAGGCACTGTGATTGCTGTGCAATATGATCCTCCTGCACTGCTCTAAACAGCTGCACTTCACTTCTGGGAATGCTTTGGGGAATGGGAGTTGGGAGTATACAGATGAACATATAGGTGAAATATATGTAAAGCGTATGACTTCAGCATGTGGGTATTGTGTGCAAACATTTCTGCTCTCTGCTCGTCCCTCCTCCCTTCTCTGTCCACTCCCTTCCCTCTGTCCATCTTCTCCCCTTCTCTGTTTGTCCACCCCCCTCCCCTTCTCCTGTCCTGCTAGTCATTTCACCCCCGAATGCTTCCCTTGTAAAATGATCCGAGATTCGGATCAAAGATCCGGATCTTTTCAATGATCCGATTCGAATCATCCGGATCATTGAAAAGATCCGAACTTCGCATCTCATAGATCCTAATTTCCTCCTATGCCAAAAGTGAAGCCACGCCTTACCACTAGAGAAGAATCACCATGATAGGCTATCTGTCAGTAGTAAGGCGTGGCTTTATCTCTGCTCTGCCTGGTCATGTGAGTAAAGTGGGCGTGGCTCAGACTGCCTGGGTGTGAGGAAGCAGCTGGAGGTCTCTGAGGATCTATTAGGTCGTTTTTGTTTTTTCTAGATTTTTTGTTGTCTGTCATTCACTAATTATTCCGGTGGTGTTCCATACACAGGGTCCACCGTCTACACCTGCATACTGAATACACGTGGAGGCACAGAAAGCGATCTCACCGTCAGCAGGATCTCCCCGGAGGCGACGCCCTCTGTCCTCGCCCCGGACTTTGAAGGTGGGTAGAAATAAGAATGTCAGTGTCACTAAGAAATAAGCTGACTGACTGTCTGTATCAGGGCATACATGCATGGAATGGCTGCCAAGTAGAGAACCAATTTAAGGAGGCCCTGTAGTGACAGATCGTAGAATACAGTAAAGAGGCCCTGTAGTGACAAATACAGTGGGATGCGAATGTTTGGGCAACCGTTGTTAATCATGATTTTCCTGTATAAATCGTTGGTTGTTGCAATAAAAAAATGTCAGTTAAATATATCATATAAGGGACACACACAGTGATATTTGAGAAGTGAAATGAAGTTTATTGGATTTACAGAAAGTGTGCAATAATGGTTTAAATAAAATTAGACAGGTGCAAAAACTAAATGAAATCAATATTTAGTAGATCCTCCTTTTGCAGTAAAGAGGCCCTGTAGTGACTTAGGGCTGGTGCACACCACAGCGGTTCTGGAGCGTTTTTTAAAACGCTTCCAGGGGGAAAACCTCTTGGCCAATGAAAGTGAATGGGATGGTGCACACCAGAGCGGGGCGTTTTTTCCACAAACGCAAACTCGGGGGCTGCAGCATTTTTTAGATTTCTGAGGCATTTCTGCCTCAATGTTAAAGTATAAGAAAGTGGAAAACCGCTCTGAAAAACGCTAGCGATTGTGATTCAGCAAATTTCCCCTGTGATTGCGATTTTGCTATGCACTGGACTGCATAGCAAAATCGCGGCAAAAATCGCTCCGCGGCGCAATCGCGTTTCAGTAAAAATACGAATTGCGGTATTGGAAATTACCTACCGCGATTCCTATGTTAAAATACAAACTGTAGCGATTTTTAAAATCACTAGCTGTTTGCGATTCAGCATCGCAATCGCCGCTAGTGGAAAAGGGCCTTAAAGCTGTTACTGAACAGCTTCTGTAACAAAATGTTGAATCTGCTACACAAACGCTCCAAAAAATGCTAGGCATGTGTAGAAAACCTCTCTAAACCTGCCTAGAATCGCTCTGAAATCTGCTTCAGAAACCTCAAGCGTTTGCTAGAGGTTTTTGGTGTGCACTGGGCCATATAGCAGAATGCAGTAAAGAGGCCCTGTAGTGACATATAGCAGAATGCAGTAATGAGGCCCTGTAGTGACAGATAGCAGAATGCAGTAAAGAGGCCATGTAGTGACATAGAGCAGAATGCAGTAAAGAGGCCCTGTAGTGACGTATAGCAGAATACTGTAAAGAGGCCCTGTAGTGACATATAGCAGAATACTGTAAAGAGGCCCTGTAGTGACATATAGCAGAATTCAGTAAAGAGGCCCTGTAGTGACCATATAGCAGAATGCAGTAAAGAGGCCCTGTAGTGACCTACAGCAGAATGCAGTAAAGAGGCCCTGTAGTGACATACAGCAGAATGCAGTAAAGAGGCCCTGTAGTGACATACAGTAGAATGCAGTAATTCAGGATATCCACTTTTATGGCTATTTTCCTGGTTTCAGCACCAGAAACACTTCCTATATCTATATATGGCTGTTTATTGGTAGCTCCGCCCCACCCTGCAGACTTCTCCTCCCAGGTAGACCAGGTATATTTTGTACAGGCTTTGGAATTCTCAGAAACATTCTGCAGAGCTACATCTGACAGCTGTAAAGATGTCCCCACCTGTGATACATTTTAGAATGTAAGTCCATATGAGGAAAGATTTTACAATGGGCAAACTGATTAAATCCTCTATAAATGAAAAATAAGCTATTTAAATTAATTACTTTATTTCCACTACAGGTCCTCTTTAATGCAAATTGTATGTTGGGGCCAATATACACTTCCTGTCGCTCTGATTGGCCGAATTCCACGCTGCATACGATCTGCATGGAAGCCATAATTCTGATTGACATCTCCACTGCCACCCACTAAACAATCCTGTGAAAAGCGCGCCCAAATTATCCGTCAGCGACAGACTATCCAGCGGGTTGCGGCGGAAGAATTTGCGCTGCTGGTTTGAATTTTAATCAGTCGCTTTGGAACCGAAGAGAAGATTTCGCTTTCTTGTGCGCAGTGATCGCATTGTACAGAAACGCCACCCGTGTATTGCGCCCTCGTAGATCTCTGCGGCGTATAATGGCCGTTCCTCTATCGCGGCGCAGAGATTTAAGCCTCTGTGAAAGGAAGTGGAGATTATTGAGGTCGCCCATTAGCGTCCCTCATCTTCCAGCGATTTCCTCTATTCCGCCGCGACCTCTGACCCCGCCTCTGTTCCTCGCTTGGCTTTGAAGCTTTCGCTCTAATCTCTGATAAGGGGAGGAGGAGTCTCTCCGGGAGGCCGCACTGTGTGACTGTATCCTGCCTTTATTCCGGGGTCTCTCATCTCCTTCGCTGGCCTACATTCCATGTATAGAATATAGAATGTGTTTCCGTCGTGTTTAATCTGTGGCATCGGGCTTCCTTTCCTGAGGATTCCCTTTGCTGCAGATCATCTGAGAACATGCGAGATCTGGCAAACCCGGCCTGTAGCTTTTACAGTGGGTATCATTTGTCTGGGTCATATCGGATCACAATGAGAGATGCTGCAGTGTCCGTAAAGGCTGTTCCACACTGGAAATCGCAATCGCAAACCTGCTGCGATTTCGGCCATATTCACTGCCTATGTGGCAACACATTTATCACACGTTTAGATGGGTTGCAGTTGCGTTTGCGATCTACGATGGAAAAGTGCAGGACAAACATTTTTTAAAGTGCAACAAAAAGCGCACGGCAACTGCTCCCTCACCGCCGCCGTCCTGGTTCCTCCGGTAGAAGCTCTGTTATCTTCGGTCAGTTGGGGGCAGTCGGCACAGTCGGCCTACCCATGTTCCTGTAACGCTTCCAAGACTGGGAGTGTCCTGAGCAGTACATTAGTATTACCGGTGGTCGCACATGTGCAGTACCCTCCGACTGACCAAAGAGAATGGAGCTTTTACCAAAACATCCATGAGTTGGAGGACAGCGGAGAGGCAGTGATCTGCAAGCAGGGGGCTGGAGGAAGCCCCAGGTATGTACATATAAAACGTTGACGTCCTTTCGTCTCAGGTTTACTTAAAAGGGAACCGGTGGTGAGAGGGGTATGGAGGCTGCCATATTCATTTCCTTGTAAACAGCGCAAGTTGCTTTAAAATAGAGTAAGGAATTCAGACGGATAAAAAGTATACTCCTTTACGAGGCTTCCGTCCAAGAGAAAAATCCCTGACCTGTTTCGTGACCAAAGGTCAACTTCCTCAGGAGAAATTAACATTCAGGTATTTGTGATTCCCCCTGAGGAAGGCTGCTTGTTACCATGAAACGCGTCAGCTCCTGCTTTCTACGATGGAATCTTCTACAACACAAGCATCTCAAATGATTATAGTATATTCCGAGTGTTCTGACAAGACTGACGTAGTATTTGTGAGTTTGTATACATAATTTTTGTCCTTGTTTTTTGCTTGCTTTTATATTTTTTTAGAAGTGTTTTTTTTTTTTTTTTTTTTTTTTCTGTAATTTAACCTGTTTTTATTAATGTAGGAGATCAATTTTAACGAACTTTGACTGAATAAAACAAAGCTACGTATGTAATGACTGAGATTGCTTGTAGAATCTGCTCTTTTTGTGTATGTATGCGTTGGTGTGTTTGATGTTGTGATTTGGGGCTAAATAAACACATTTTTGGATTCGTAATAATCGCCTATCGAATTGGGACGGTAAATACGATGCTAATGATTCAAAGTTGATTCTAATTTTATTCAAACTTTATGCAGCTTGGAATTAGCATAATATTTACATCACCTCCTTCACACCTCATTCGCCATTCATACTAGTCTGACCACATGGAAATAAATCCTGTCCTATTTTTGTGACGAGATGCACTTTAATGATGGTGGCTCCTCCCTTGTGTGTAGGCGGGGCAGAGCAGAGAAGGGGCTGGGCAGAACAGAGGGGGCGTGGCTGGGACCAGGGAACGCCCTGCATTTTAGGCTGTTATGTAGGAGGAGTGGATGTCATCAGATATAAGGATACACATTTGATATGAACGTGTAACGACTGGTTTGTGTTTCAGGTGATGTATATTATCTGGCGGTTGGTGGCGCAGTCGCTCAGCACAATTGGAGTTACATCAACAACGTCCTCCAGGATGAGAAGTTCAACTGTAGACTTATCGACTGCTCTGAAGATCTGGGCATGATCAGCATACAGGGGCCGGACAGGTGAGGTTGAGAGATTCCAGGGGTCAGTCACAGGTCGGGCCTGCCAGGTGAGGCTGCAATATTCCAGGGGTCAGTCACAGGTCAGGGGCCGGCCAGGTGTGGCTGCGATATCCAGGGGTCAGCACAGGTCAGGGGCCGGCCAGGTGAGGCTGATATTCCAGGGGTCAGTCATAGGTCAGGGGCCAGCCAGGTGAGGCAGAGATATCCAGGGTTCAGTCACAGGTCAGGGGCCGGCCAGGTGAGGCTGAGGTATCCAGGGGTCAGTCACAGGTCGGGCCTGTCAGGTGAGGCTGCAATATTCCAGGGGTCAGTCACAGGTCAGGGGCCGGCCAGGTGAGGCTGAGATATTCCAGGGGTCAGTCACAGGTCAGGGGCTGGCCAGGTGAAGCTGAGATATTCCAGGGGTCAGTCATAGGTCAGGGGCTGGCCAGGTGAGGGTGAGATATCCAGGGGTCAGTCATAGGTCAGGGGCCGGCCAGGTGAGGCTGATATATTCCAGGGGTCAGTCATAGGTCATGGACCGGCCAGGTGAGGCTGAGATATTCCAAGGGTCAGTCATAGGTCAGGGGCCGGCCAGGGGAGGCTGAGATATTCCAGGGGTCAGTTACAGGTCAGGGACCTGCCAGGGGAGGCTGAGATATTCCAGGGGTCAGTTACAGGTCAGGGGCCGGCCAGGTGAGGCTGCGATATTCCAGGGGTCAGTCATAGGTCAGGAGCCAGCCTGGTGAGGCTGAGATATTCCAGGGGTCAGTCACAGGTCACAGGTCAGAGGCCAGCCAGTTCCTTCCCCAGCACACAGCAGGCTGAGCAGCCGCAGCCCCGCTCACAGACTGACTGAAGTCATCAGCTGCTCGTCATGTGATATTTTAAAGTCAGGATTTTTTAGCTGCAGAGGTCTCATTTAAAACAAAAAGGTGAACTCTGAGTACTCTCGATGACTGAGCTTGATGGTACATTTAGAGTTCTGCCTGTAGATTAGGTTTAGAGTTCCTTACCAGGATGTTATTATTTTTATAAGTAATAGTAGTGTGGATAGAATCTCATGGGAAGGGTCACGGGAGTTGCTAGGGTCCTAAGAGATCCAGGGCACTTTTGGGCACTCAGCTGAAAATTGGGTGTTGCCATGTACAGAAATGTGGGTGTGGTCATGGGTGGAGCCACATTTACATGACCTTAACAGCGGTCTCCATATAAAAACTACAGCTCCCTGTATGCCCCAATAAAGGCATCACAGCACCCAGTATGTCCACATAGCGACACCATAATATCCATCATAACCCCCATTACTGTGCTGTGGTGCCATGCTGGGTACTATAGTGCCTCTATGGGGCATGCTGGGTACTGTGGTGCCTCTATGGGGCATGCTGGGTGCTGTAATGCCCTGTTGGGTGCTGTGCTGCCACTGTAGGGCATGCTGGGTACTGTGGTGCCTCTACTCTGCCTGGGAGACATCAGGGGCACGTGCCACTGATCTTTGGGGCTAGCGACGCCCCTGGTGTTAATGCTGTCTATGTCCCCTTTGGAGAAACTTACCCCATTTTCCTCCACTGGGACTATCATTGAGCTCCCAACCTGTGATGGGAAGAATCGGTAGTCGGGAAAGCATTAAAAACTAGTTTACTAGTAGCAGAAGATTCTGTTTTCGACTTTACAGAAACATTATTCTGCGTTGCCGATGCTATCACGTCCTTTCTGCACAGGAAGTGCTGGAAATTTGCAGGTACATGGAGACATGGACAGCAATAAAACACAGAGGAGGATGTAACCTGTTATCACATTACCCACAAATGAATTTTTATTTAGAATCCGGGTGTCAGATAATCTGCGCACACCGGTTCTGTTCCGGGATAGTGTAAGTTGAATTTGTTTGTAAGTTGAGTCCTGCGTTACACATGGTGAAATGTGGATACATGTTTTACTTTTAGATATATAGTATAAACCATAGGTAAGCTGTACATTGTGGTGATGGGCAGATTCGGCCAAGAGACAAATCTCTCTGATGGAATTTGATAATCGTGAGATCTGTCGGCTGCTCATACACTGCAGACCAATTGCCGATCAATTTTATGCTGAAATCGATCCAGAATAAGCCTTGTGACGCCGCTATCCCCCTCCCTCCCCCCCCCCCCCCGCTATATACTTTACCTGTCCGTATTCATACATGAGTCTCACGTGGTTGGCGGTAAAAAACGTGGGCACGTGTGACATCACACATGTGCCCACATGTACGCTGGCAACCACATGGTGGTGATATGTGCGGAGTCCACAACCAGCAGCGGGCATGGATAGGTACAGTATAGTGCATGGGGGGGCACATGTGACATTAGGGGGACATAGCCGGGGGTTTCATCGCTCATCCCGATGTCCATCGTTACCGCCGCGCACCCGATCCTGACGACCCGATATCTCGCAGCATGTCTGATCGACATGCTCGGCCCAAAATTGGTTGCATCGTTGATCGGGCATACACATGGTGGCACCGATTTTCTTCCTATTCGATAACCATTATCAAATTGGATGCTCGATCGGCATGCTAATCATGTGACGCTAAGTGTAATGGAGCGTACACAGCGCAGGGGAGGCAGAGGAATGAACGTGCTTCTGAGCCGATAGTCATGCGCCGGCCTGAAGTGAAGAGGGGAGGACATACTGCGTGCACAGGGCGCAGTATGTCCGGGTGGGGGGTCAATCAAGTCGCTCGGCACCGGGAATTATAGGAGACTAACGGCGGCAGACGGAGGGGGCAGGACTGGATAACTGTATGTAATTTTAACCCCCCACACACTGCTGCAAACTTTTTTTTCGACTGTGGTATCCTTTAAGAGGAACTGTCGCGAAAATCTTAACATTTAAAACCCATACAAATAGGAAGTATGTTTCTTCCAGAGTAAAATGAGCCATAAATTACTTTTCTCCTATGTTGCTGTCACTTACACAGTAGGTTGTAGAAATCTGACAAAACTGACAGGTTTTGGGTTAGTCCATCTCTTCATGGGGGATTCTCAGCATGGTCTTTTATTCTTTGTATAAATCATTTTCAGAGAATGTCTTTATAAAGATGCTGGCCAGCCTCCCTGCTCACCGTACACTATTTTGGCAGTTGGACGGAGCAACTGCCATTCAGAGTGCTTTTAAAAATAAAGAAAACCCTGAGAACCCCCATGAGACGATGGGCTAGTCAAAAATATGTCAGATTTCTACTACTTACTGTGAGGCCTGTTCACATTATAAACACTGACGGCCATGCGTTCGGAACGCATGTGAACGCACGCCATCCGCATTTGTATGGGTTGCGTGGCTGATCCCATTCACTGAAAGTGAATGGGACAGCCGCGCATTTTTGGAAAAAATGCGTGCAGCATGCGTTCCCGGACCGCATGCAGTGTAAACATCAGACTGTGCAGTCTATGGACTGTCTGATGTAGTGCGTGTCGGCCTCTTGCACGCGTTTCCGAAACGTGTGCAGTGTGAACGGGACCTAAGTGACAGCAACATAGGAGAAAAGTCATTTATGGCTAATTTTACTCTGGAAGAAACATACTTCTTATTTGTATGTGTTTTTACATTTTAAGATTTCCGCGACAACAAGTTAAATAATCGTACTCAATGCCAAGCCGCTGCAGCTAAAGCTAACAAAATTTTGGGATGCATTAAAAGGGAAATAAAAACTCGAGATGCTAGCATAATATTGCCCCTGTTTAACTCTCTAGTAAGGCCACATCTGGAATATGGAATTCAGTTCTGGGCACCACATTACAAAAAAGATATTGCAGTTTTAGAGCAGGTGCAGAGACGAACAACAAAATTGATACGTGGGATGGAAGGTCTCACTTATCAAGAAAGGTTAGATAAACTGGGTTTATTTAGTCTAGAGAAAAGACGCCTTAAGGCAGCCATACACTGGTCGATGTGCCATCAGATCGACCAGCTGACAGATCCCTATCTGATCGAATCTGATCAGAGAGGGATCGTATGGCTGCCTTTCCTGCAAACAGATTGTGAATCGATTTCAGCCTGAAACCGATCACAATCTGTTGTGGTGGTGCTGCCGCCGCTCCCCCCGCCGGTATACATTACCTGAGGCTGGCTCCCGGGCGTGATGTCCCCGTCATGTGGCACCTCCGGCTCCGGCATCCGCATAGAACTTAAGCTATCACACCAGTGACAGCGGAAGTTCAAATAGAGCGCCCTCTAGTTGTACTTCCGCTGTCACTGGCATGACAGCGGAAGTTATACGAGGATGCCAGAGGTGCCATGACGGGAGCAGTGACGGACGGGATGCCCGGGAGCCAGCCTCAGGTAATGTATACCTGATCGGATCGGCCGCCGCTAGCGACGCGCTCCCTACCCGCGGGCGATCGAGGGTAATTTCCCGCACGGCGCGATCGACGGACCGATCCGATTTCGGGAGGAAATCGGATCGGCGGGTGCGTGTTGCGCGAACGATTGGCAGCAGATTCGATCCCAGTGATCGAATCTGCTGTCGAAACTGCCGCAAATCGGGCCAGTGTATGGCCACCTTTAGAGGGGATCTAATTAACATGTATAAATACATCAGAGGGCAATATAATACCTTGGCGGATGAGCTTTTTGTCCCTAGGCCTTCTCAAAGGACTAGAGGACATGATCTGCGCATGGAGGAAAAACGTTTTAGCCATTTATTTAGGAAAGGGTTCTTTACAGTAAGAGTGATTAAGATGTGGAATGCATTGCCACAGGAAGTCGTTATGGCAAACTCTATACCTGCATTTAAAGGGGGCTTAGATGCTTTCCTTGCGTTGAAAGACATCCATGGCTACAATTACTAGGTAATGCCTAATGATGTTGATCCAGGGATTTTATCTGATTGCCATCTGGAGTCGGGAAGGAATTTTTCCCTTTAGGGGCTAATTGGACCATGCCTTGTAAGGGTTTTTTCGCCTTCCTCTGGATCAACAGGGATATGTGAGGGAGCAGGCTGGTGTTGTACTTTGTACTGGTTGAACTCGATGGACGTATGTCTTTTTTCAACCAAAATAACTATGTAACTATGTAACTATGAAAGCGCCTCTTTACGTTTTTTGGTTGTTTGCAATGTGCGTTTAAAATGTTAAATTACTGGTAACTGTGTATACAGTACTGTAACCTCTAACATTCATATGAAATAACAGTAATTTATACAGTATATGTTCTACATGGAGACAGCTTTGTTTGTATCTCTGAAGCGCTGCAAGTCGAGTGGTGTGTAAGTGGGGACTGTCTGCACTTGCAGTAGTTCCCGGGTGGCTCTGAGGGATTTTGTGTTGTCCGCAGAGTTGTAGATCGCCGCTCTTTGGCGACAGAATCATTGCGGGAGACGCGTAATATAGCGAGAGATTATGTAACGCTCTCACTGTGGGCGTAGTTCCACCTTGACGGTTTTCATCCCGTGGCGGATTGTCAGAAGTCTTCCGCTGCTCTCCAGGGTCTCCCCGCACGCCCTGCCATGTCCGCTTACCGTCAGCGCGCGCCACCCGCCTGCCCTCCAGCCTGTGTCTCTATCAGCCGCCATCAATCTTTAACGCGGGTGGCATGCCTACTGCAGGCGGATGCGAGAGAACGACGTGCCACCGTGCCAGACCGGGAGACAAACCGTGACTCAATCTGATAAACATTCAGATCCCCCAAATGTACAATCCTGTGCTTGCAGCACTGGGATCCGGGCTTCAGAGACTGGCAGGGAAATGCTGGCAGTCATAACCTCTGACTCCTGAAATCCACAAACCGTTCTGGAGACCACTGCCAGTCCAGCACATTAGAGGTTCTATACATGCTAATCGCGATCGCTCCTCAATCGCCGGCAAATGCTGCAGGTAACACGTTTGCGATTAGCGATAATCGCAAAATGCCCGATAACACTGCCATAGGGTAGGAGTAGCGTTTTGTAAAAACTCTAGCGGTTAGCGGGAATTACGCAATTCCCGCTTAGATGTGAGCAGGGCCTTAGTGATAAAAACTTGACAGGTGTCAGATTTTGGACTAGTCAATCTCCTCAGGGGGGATTCTCAGTAATTTCTTTATCTACAAACACACTTAGACTGAATGGTAGTTGCTCAGTCCAAATGCCAAAATAGTGTGCATGAGGTTTGAGGGCATCTTTGCATAGATCCTTTCCAGGGAATACTATAAAGACTTGAAGTGATACGGAGAATCCCCCCATGAGGAGATGAACTAGCCCAAAATCTGTCAGCTTTTTACTACCTTCTGTAAGTGAAGGCAACAAAGGAAACAAGTAATTTTTAGTGCATATTACATATTATGGCAAAGTGGTAGGTGAGAGCTGGGTCCCTGCTGGAATCCCAGCCAGGGCACTATCTGCAAGGAATTTGTATGTTCTCCCCGTGTCTGTGTGGGTTTCCTCCAGGTTTCCTCCCATATCCCAAAAACATGCAGATAAGGTAATTGGCCCTAGACTATGATACATGTACTACATGATACATACATAGACATATGACTATGGTAGGGATTAGATTGTGAGCTCCTCTGTGGGACAGTTAGTGACAAGACCATATACTCTGTACAGCGCTGCGTAATATGTTGGCGCTATAAAAATCCTAATTAATATTTTATCTGCATGCATCTTAGATTTTAGAAATGAATAGTGGTCCTTTAATTGACCAGAAAAAGATTCTCGGTTTCCTTGCAGTCAGTCTCCCCACGTGAGGCTGTTTTATTCACGACAGGCAGCTCCTCAGCGGCCTTCCACAGAATCCTAACCCTTTTGTACCATTCCCAGTAATTAATGAATAAAGACCCCGGATAGTATTCCTCAGGAGGGGCGCAGATCTGACCAGGGCTGTGGAGTCGGTGCAAAAATCCACTGACTCCGACTCCTCAGTTTAGGATTCCAACGACTCCGACTCCTCTAATTTGCATATTACAATTTTGTTGATTAAAAGTATGTAACGTGAAATTCGTCTCAACTGCCAACGCTTAGGAATTTTACAAGACAACTGAAGTGAGAAGGATATGTAGACTACTATATTTATTCCCTTTAGACTAAAACTAGTCCTTGGTAAGAGTACTTGTAAAAGGTACAAACCGGAACAAAGAACATCTATCAGGCCCTAGGCAATGTAAGTGTGGGTACATGTAAGAGTGATGTGCAGGTACTCTGCAGGGGAATGAGGAGATTCTTCCTCTATTACACATTCTTCATGCACAATCTGAACCTGGATCAGGCCCTAGGCAATGTAACTGTGGGTACATGTAAGAATGATGTGCAGGTACTCTGCAGGGGAATGAGGAGATTGTAAACAGACAACACCTCTGTGTTCAATGTGCACAGCATTCTTAGTGGATTCCCTGCAGCTCTGTGGGGAGTGCATATGTAGAGTATAGTACTACTGTGTAACAAAGTAAACCTGAGACAGATGAAATTAAAGTTTTATACATACCTGGGGCTTCCTCCAGCCCCCTTCAGGCTAATCAGTCCCTCGTTGTCCTCCTCCACCACCTGGATCTTCTGCTATGAGTCCAGGTACTTGAACCAGTCAGGCGTAGTGCGCATGCACACACTCCGCCGCCAGGAGCATACTACACCTGTGCAGCACTATTGCGCAGGTGCAGAATGTTCCTGGCTGCGGCCGGACAGCGCTGACTGGCTGAATTACCAGGACTCATAGCAGAAGATCCGGGTGGTGGAGGACAGCGAGGGACTGGTTAGCCTGAAGGGGGCTGGAGGAAGCCCCAGGTATGTATAAAACTTTACTTTTCATCTGTCTCAGGTACCCTTTAATTTGTAGTCACCAAACCAAATTTTAACATATCAAATTATTTGATTTCATCAGCAAAGGGAGTGCATACATTTGCATAAATCAGCATCAGTGCAGAATTATTTCCATCTCATTGACCATCTCTATTAGTGACACAGCTACACATCAGGCTTTATTCTTACAGCATAGATGTTATTTAGTATATATGAGATTCCTGTGTACACATCATATATACAGTAACAATCAGATGTGTATATCTGACCTTAAAAATACGGGGACTGCTTTATTGAAGCAGCACAAGTAACTAATTTTGATTGGTTTATTTCATTTTTGTGGACTAAGCACAGCTATTACTGTATATATACTGTAGATATACATTATTTTTAATGACTATTATCTGAGAAATAGAACATTTTATCATATTTTCTATTTTAATTACAGTTACAAATTCATTAGGAGTCGGAGTCGGTGCATTTTTTCCCGACTCCAGGCACCCAAAATTACCCGACTCCACCACTCCGACTCCACAGCCCTGGATCTGACGTACCCGGAGGAACACTTTATCCATAACACCGATACTCTCCTGAGAGCGCGCTATTTTCTTCCCCTCGGAATTCTGTATACTTTGGTGATTAATTTATCACCACCCTTAAAAATAGACACCTCCAAATAATTGATACACAGCAGCACGCTGGGAATGTAACGGCTGGATGCGCACTATTTCTTTCTATGCCTAAACCGCTCCCCAGAGCCTCTGCACAGCGTGCGCGCATCGGAAACGGGAAATCTCATCCCGAAAACAATCGGGATTATTATAAAAGATTAGCCGAAGAATTAAAGCGAACCCAAAGTGGAAAATAAACATATGGTATAATGAATTGTATGTGTAGTAGGGATAATGAATACAACATTAGTAGTTAAAAGTCTCCTATTTTTATTTTCAATTATCAATTTATTTTAATAACCTTGCATCATTCTGTCATAGTTGCTTTTTTAACCACACTCTGTCTTTTAAGCTATAAAACAGAGCAGAAAGAACGACCCTCTGAACTTTCCTGCAGTAAAACCTTATCTCAAGCTTCAGAAAACAGGACTGTATTCGACCGAAGTTGGGTCTAGCGCCCGTTTTTTAAAACTGACGGGCCTTTCAGCTCGTTATCTCATAAGTTTTCTGCTTAGTGCCTGTTTCCACTTGCGCGGAAATCGGGCCAAATCCGCAGTTTCTCCGCAGGCGAATTGTGCGGGGAAACGCTGCCATAGGGATGGATTGCGCCGCCGGCCAAATCGCTTGCGCTAACCATTCGGCCGGCTTTTCTATCCGAAGTTGTGCGGGAGGCTGCGATCCCATAGCCCTGTATGGCATGGCTGATGGTATTAGTCTGTGTACCCGCAGACTCGGAAGTGCCGCCGGCGCCTCTCGCTGACACGTGCTGCACAAGTGGAAACGGGACCTTAAGGTTTGCTTTAAAAATGCAAATTAAGAGTATCGCTGTCCAATTATAACATCAAAAAATAAGATGAGTGGATACTGCAGCTGCCAACAATTTAGTCACTATCGGGGTCATTGACATGCTAAGAATTTCAAAGAGAACCCGAGGTGGGCAGATGGGACAGAGGCATGTTCTCTGCCTCCTGACATGCCTCTGTGAAGACCCCCAGGCACTGCTATCTGCCCCATCCCCCAACTACCTCCCCCACGCTATAGCCCCCCAAGATTAGTGACAATATTTGTCGCTATCTGGGAGGTAAACATTGAAGAGAGGAATTCTCTGTTCGACGCTTGCCGGGGCCGTTCCTACAGGGTCTCCTGAGCTGCCATTGGGCAGCTGTCTCCCTGGCCACGCCCCCTGTTGCTCCCTGCATGCTATGAGAGATAGTCTCTTCCTGCAGCGTCGTGACCTATAGGTCATAAAAGTGGGCCAGTGTGACCCACAGGAGTGGCTACCTGATCAGCTCAGCCCCCCCGGATCAGGTAGCCTTTTTAGCCCAACTCAGGCTCTTTAAATTGATACAAATTTTATGTTGGTGTTTGCAAAATAATTAATTAGTTACTGCATATATTTGCATAACTGTATAGATTTAAATAAAAATTAAAGGACATCTGAAGTGAAAGCAATATGACTGATGACCTCTCAGGTTATGATTCTTTCCAAAGACTACTTCTAAATCTAGACAGCCAGAGAGCCTCCCCAGTTTAGGCAGCCATAGACTGACCCCCAAGTGTAGGTAGTAGGGATGATCAATGAGAGGCAAATTGTTCCTAAATTATGCAAATTCCTATGTTAATATATGCAGTTTGAAAATGGACCAATCCATTTAAACCCAGGTTTAAATTGATTGGTCCATATTCAAGCTGTATATATTTACATAGGAATTTGCATACCCGTGATTATCCCTAGTAGGTAGCCAATGTGTACCCCTCCTTTTATAGGTAGCCAGGCAGTGCCCCCCAATTTAGGTAGCCGGAAAGTGCTCGCTCATTTATAGGTAGCTAGAAAGCCCCCACTAGTGCAGGTAGCCAGAGACCCTCCCCAACACACACACACACACACACACACACACACACACACACACGTACACACACACACACGTACACACACACACACGTACACACACACACACGTACACACACACACACGTACACACACACACACGTACACACACACACACGTACACACACACACACGTACACACACACACACGTACACACACACACACGTACACACACACACACGTACACACACACACACACGTACACACACACACACACGTACACACACACACACACGTACACACACACACACACGTACACACACACACACACGTACACACACACACACACGTACACACACACACACACACACACGTACACACACACACACACGTACACACACACACACGTACACACACACACACACGTACACACACACACACGTACACACACACACACACACACACACACACACACACACACACACACACACACACACACAGTCACACACACACACAGACACACACACACACACACACACACACACACACACACACACACACACACACACACACACACAACCCCATAGATCACTCCCCACCCCAGGATCCGGCCACATGCTGCAGTTCTTCCTCCTATCCTCTGGGGGTGCTCTATCTCTGTGCTGAGATCACACTTTGTCGTCATGTGATAGATGGTGATTTCCGCACAGTTATTGGGGCCCCAAAGGAGACTATTGCTGCTCCCGCTGGATCTCAGTAAGACTACAGCTACGATCGCAGCACACAGCCCTACCGGCCGTATACACAAGTGTAGCTCAGGGTTACCGCTAATTGCTGTTAAAAGTAATCCTGAGTGTAGCTAGGAGGCTGACCAGCATGGCATTGCCCTGGACATACCCTTCTCAGCTATTGCCACCTACACCACATCCTGCAGGTCTGCGTTTTTCTATCGCTGAGACGAATGTCTTGTGAAAAGAGAGCAATCGCAAATGGTTGAGACTCTTGCACACTACATGCGATTACAATCTTTTTTATTCAGATTTAAAGGGCAATGAAGTGAGAGGTATATGGAGGCTAATATATTCATTTCCTTATCCATGCCAGTTGCCTGGCTATCCTGCTGATCCTCTGCCTCTAATACTTTTAGCCATAGCCCCTGAACAAGCATGCAGATCAAATGTTTCTGACATTGTCAGATCTGACAAGATCAATGCAGGCTTGTTTCTGGTGTGATTCAGTTACTACTGCAGCCAAATAGATCAGCAGGACAGCCAGGCGGCAACTGTCATTGTGTAAAAGGAATGCGCTGCCAAATGTATTTACTTTTAAACACCAGTTGCCTGGCTGTCCTGCTGATCTTTTTGGTCAGTAGTCTAAATCACACACCTAACGCCTGGTACACACCATGTGATTTCCAGACAGAATTTGGGACAAATTGATTATTTCTGACACGTCCGATCTGATTTCCGATAGCCTTTCTGGTGTATTTTTGTGCAGAAGTGATTGGAATATTGATTAGAAAAACGATGGACAATCAGATTGGTCCTGTCGGAAATTATCGATTTGACCTGAAATCTGATGAGAAATGGCATGCAGCTTATCTTGTCAGTTTGAGCCCCTGAACTAGCATACAGATCAGATGTCTAGATCCTGAAGTATGAGAGGCAGAGGATCAGCAGGACAGCCAGGCAACTAGTATTGCTTAAAAGGAAATAAATATGTCTGCCTCCATATACCTCTCACCTCAGGTCCTCTTTAAAAGGCCTTGGCTTTCTGTATTCATCATTAAATTATACAGCAATTAAATAATGACAAACTTCATACCAAGCAACTATTTTATATGTGTACGTACGCGCTCTGCAGGTCCTTAGCAGCGCCTTTGGTTTATTGCCCACCACCGTACCAGGCACCGCTGACACCAGCTTAGAGGGTACATTTCATACCCTAGTAGTGATCTGCCTCCTACTGCCCAAGATCATGTTAAAGCGGACCTGAACTCAGAACTTCCTCACTGCTCTAAAAGATAAGCAACAGCATAACCTTTTAAAGAAAAACATTTCTTGGCTACAGCTGATACAAATCCTGCAATAAATCTGCAGCGTGTCTACTTCCTGCTTTCATGGAAGCAGACATATTGTTAAAGGGGAACTGAAGTGAGAGGTATATGGAGGCTGCCATATTTATTTCCTTTTAATCAATACCAGTTGCCTGGCAGCCCTGCTGGTCTATTTCTCTGCAGTAGTATCTGATTAAAACCAGAAACAAGCATGCAGCTAGTCTTGTCAGATCAGACTTATAAGTCTGAACCACTGAGACACCTGATCTGCTGCATGCTTGTTCAGGGGCTATGGCTAATAGTATTAGAGGCAGAGGATCAGCAGGGCTGCCAGGCAACTGGTATTGCTTAAAAGGAAATAAATATGGCAGCCTCCATATACCTCTCACTTCAGTTCCCCTTTAACATCCTGTGCTTTCAAATAAGCTTATCTGCCATGGCAGTCATGTGACACAGCTGAGAGATCAAATTACAATTTGTGATTAGACACACAGATGAGGGGGAATAAAGGCGCCCATACACCTAACGATTTTCCCGTCGAAATACGGCCGTTTCGATCACAGTGATCGAAACGGCCGTGAAATCGCCGCACACACCGCTGACAAAACGATGGATTTCCATCCGAAATCCATCGTTCCTGTTGACTCCCGTCGCTCCATCCGTGCAGAAGATTTTTCTCGGTCGCCGGCGGGTCGGGAGTGCGTCAATAGCGGCGTTCGAATGCCCGACGCCATACAGCGGAGATACATTACCTGCTCCGCCGGCGCGAGTCCCCGCTGTCACCTCCCGTCTCCCAGCTGGCATCTTCTCCGCATCCTGGCATCACTTCCTCTGTCACTGCAGTGACAGTGGAAGTACAAATAGAGGGTGCTCTATTTGTACTTCCACTGTCACTGGAGTGACACAGTTATGCTGAGATGCGGAAGCCGATGCGGAGAAGATGCCCGGGACCAGGCTTCAGGTAATGTATGCAGGGGCCTGAGGGGCGACAGCGGCAGCTCATCAGATTGTGAACGGTTTCAGGCTGAAATCGGTTCACAATCTGTTTGCAGTAAAGGTAGCCATACGATCCCTCTCTGATCAGATTCGATCAGAGAGGGATCTATCTGTTGGTCGAATCTGATGGCAAATCGACCAGTGTATGGCTACCTTATGGGCCATCGATCTGCTGCCAGCAGCACATCGATCTAGATTATCCATCCTGTCAGATCAAATCCACCGAAATCTGCCACAAATCGATCAATACATTTTAAAAGAATCAATTTCTGATCGATTGATTCGATAGAATCGATCGATGGCTGAAATCGACCAGTGTATGGGCCCCTTAATACCGCCATTGACAGATAACCCCTGTGTAGGGTGGTTCACACGGGCGTCTGCTGAGCTTTCGTTTGGCGTTGCGTTCAAAGGCCAGCATTTAAACGCAAGCGTTTAAAAATTAGCTTTTGAAGGCTTTTGGGAAGCGTTCAAGGCTAGCAGTTCTGGTCTCTATTGTTTCCTGGCGTTAACCGCCTCTGAAAGAAGCATGTTGCTTTCCAGACTAGACGCAACGCCGGGATCAACCGCCAGGCGTTTATGAAAGCCTGCAAAAGCCAGCCATAAACGCTCCCATTCACTTGAATGGGACGGCGGTAGATCCCAAAAAAACGCCGCGTCTGAACCAGCCCTAATGAGAGGTGGTGAATAGGGCAGAATTTAACTGCCTCTTTCATGACATTTTTTTTTTTTAAACAAAACTTTATTAAAGCAAGTCAGAATGGTACAGGGCAAAGGTTAGCAATACACCAGTGACCAAGGGTACATGAAATGAACAGAGATAACAAAATGGCAGCGTGAGACCCGGGAACTGGGCCTGCAGGAAGTTCACAAAGCGATCGCGTTCGCTAAGTGGATGAACATGAATTCTACGAATTACAATGCAAAATCATAACGTGAAAAACTTATTAACAAAATTACAAACTTTTTTTTTTCAGAACAGTAATTTTGCGCCGACTTTCGTGGTTAATAACCAATCCTCCATACATGCTATTATCGCCAAAATGGCTACGTATATTACAGGACCTGCACTCAGAACTTCCTCTCTGCTTCAAAAAATAAGCAACAGCAGAATAACCTTTAAAGAAAAACATTTGTTACAGCTGATATAAATCTGCAGTGTGTCTACTTCCTGCTTTCGTGGAAGCAGACATGGGGTTAACATCCTGTGTTTACAAATTAGCTGTTCTGCCGTGGCAGTCAGCTGACACAGCAAAGGGATCAAACTACAACTTTTGCTTAGTCACAGATGAGGGGGAATCAGACAGGCTTAAAGGGAACCTAAGCTGAGAGGGATATGGATGTTTCCTTTTAAACAATACCAGTTGCCTGGCAGTCCTGCTGATCTCTTTGGATGCAGTAGTGTCTGAATCACACACCTGAAACAAGCATGCAGCTAATCCAGTCTGACTTCAGTCAGAGCACCTGATCTGCATGCTTGTTGGGGGGCTGTGGCTGAAAGTATTAGAGACACAGGATCAGCAGGAGAGTCAGGCAACTGGTATTATTTTAAAAGGAAAAATCCATATCCTTCTCAGTTTAGGTTCCCTTTAACTCTATAAATACATACAGGGTGCTTTTCTCTGCGTTTCCCTTCTGTCCTGTGCAAGCGTTCAGGTCCACTTTAAGGGACATACGAGACGACCATAATTAAATTAGCTTTACTTACCTGGTGCTCCTCCCACCCCCTAGTGGTGACTCTGTTCCTCGCCGCAGCTCCAGTCTTGTCTCCGGTTCCGCTGGTAGCCTCTGCAGGATAGCCGATCCATCTCCTGCGCATGCATGCCCTCCGCACCGCACGCGTCATCTGCAGCGTACCGCGCTCCTGGTGATGGGCACGCATGCGCAGAAGACTCCGACCGGCCGGGGGACGGCGATATCTCTGAGCCTGCCAGCAGGAAGGGAGAGAAGTCCGGAGCTGCGGCGAGGAACAGTGACCACTAGGGGGCTGGAAGGGGCACCAGGTAAGTACAGCTGCTTTATTTACGGTCACCTCCTACGTCCTTTTAAGGGGAATGGTGGGAACAAGTCAAATGAAAATAAATATGCAAAAAAAAGTCCTCATTTTTGATAAAATCTATATTAAAAATGTTAAAGGAAAAAGGGAACTTAAAGTGTATCAGAGACGAAGGGGCATAAAAGATTTCTACATACCTGGGGCTTCCTCCAGCCCCCTCCGCGCAGATCACTCCATCGCCGCCGTCCTCAGCCTTCTGGATCATCCGGTATCAGTCCCGTTCTCCCTGGCCAGTCGGGCACGCTCCCCCGTCTGTGGCTGGGAGCAGTAGTGCCGCGCAGGTGCAGAACGCTCCCTGCGGTCGGGGCAGGTGCGCACGGCCGCGCATGTGCAGTGCACCCGACTGACCAGGGAGAAGAGGACTGATACCGGACGATCCAGAAGGCTGAGGACGGAGGCGAGGGAGTGATCTGCGCAGAGGGGGCTGGAGGAAGCGCCAGGTGTGTATAAATATTTTATGCCCCTTCCTCTCCGATACACTTTAAAGTGACTAGTGTCCCCAGCCCCCTGCAGTCATCCTGATCCCTCGCTGTCTGTCCGCTCCTCCCTTCAGCCGCTGCGCCCGTCCGATTCTACCCATGAGGATTTCCTTTGCTATCTTCTCTTTGATGACCTGTAGGCGTTAGTAGGCTGACTTCAAGTGAACCTGAGGAGAGAGGGCTATGGGGGCTGCCATATTTATATTTTTTTAAGTAATGTCAGTGGCCTGGCTGTCCTGCTGATCCTCTGCCTCTAATACATTTAGCCATAGCCCCTGAACAAGCATATGCAGATCCGGCGTTTCTGACATTGTCAGATCTGACAAGATTAGCTGCATGCTTGTTTCTGGGGTTGTTCAGATACTACTGCAGCCAAACAGATCACCAGGGAACTGGTATTGTTTACAAGGAAATAAATATGGCAGCCTCCATATACCTCTCACTCCAGGTTCTTGCCCTCACCTGGCGGCTTAAAGGACCACTATCGTGAAAAAAGTAGGTAGTTAAAATCTGGCAGAACCGACAGGTTTTGGGCCAGTCCATCTCCTCATGGGATTTTTAGGGTTTTCTTTTTCAACAGCATTTCCTGAAAAGCAATTTAACTGCCAAAATAGTAAGACACCAGCCAGACTCCCTAATCACCTGCACGCTATTTTGTCAGTTAGACTTTACAACCGCTGTTTAGGAAATGCTGTTGAAAACAAAGAAAACCATGAGAAGAATCCCCCATGAGGAGATGGACTGGCCCAAAACATGTCAACTCTGTCTGCCTACTTTTTTCACAATAGTGGTGCTTTAAAGGACATACGAGACCAAAAACAATACTATGTGTAATTAAGTACTTTTGTTACCAGTGGGATCCTTTGGCGCCCCCCCAACTTGTTCTTGAGAAGTCCTGATTAGTTCTAGTCAGGACCTTTGAACTGAACTGATGACCCTCTTGCAGTAGTCTCCCCACAGTCATGCTGCCGGCGCTCCCGGTGGCTCGCCTGCTGCCTGGCGCTCCCTGATAACTATATAGGGAGGCTACTACGCACGTGCGGGGGCAATTACTGGGTGGCCCCACGGAAGCATCTGGTTTCTGGGTGCTTCCTGCTGCCGCAGCGGGAGCATTGGTGTTTGAATTTACACGTCGCTCCCCACTTGCACGCGCCCTCGTTGAACGACCAGCATACGCCGCGCTTTTGCCAGGCCGGCGGTGCATATCTTGCCTCGGCGTGGAAGGGGCTGCCGTGCTCAAGTTCCGCGGCCGTAGGCGCCACCAATAAACGCAGCCACAAGCAGATATCCTTCTGATCCCACCGTAGGGAGGGCCGTATGGACATGCACTGGCGGAAATGTTCATCGTAGTACAGCCATGCCGATCCCTGGAAGGCTTGGTGTGCCTCCAGCACCGTATTCAGGTAGCAGAACAGGGCGCAGCACTGATCTGGCGTCTTCTCACCGATTACACTCGCCATTATGGCGAATGCTTGCAACCAATTGGAAAAATCCCTTTGTTGCTCCTGAAAGCGTGCTGATGGGAGTAGCGAGAAAATGTCAATGTATTCCCTCCTCCACACCTTCTCCTTCATTTCCATTGACAGGTGGAAGCCCAGGGGCTCCACAAAGCATGCGTATAAGCTACCCTTCGCTGTGTCAGAGATTGGCAATGCACGCGCCGGTTCTGATATCGCGCTGGGATTGGGGTTGGCTAGCGAGACTGAACCGGTTTCTCTCTTATCTGCCACTTCCTCTCCAGACTCCGGCATGTCCGAGGTTATACTACGGCTGGCGTGAGGCCGTGTAGACCCGGCTGACCCACTAGGCTCTCTCCCTGTGTGTTGGCGTGTGTCAGGATCGTTACAAGGAACATCCACATTGTACAATGGAAACTCTGTCTTAACCGACCTGTATCGGTCGCCTTCTGTCACAACCGTCGGCTGTAACTCCTGGGCAACCTGCCCCACGGAGCCTTGAAACCTTGCCTGCCTGGCCTCCTGAGCTAGGTGGTCCACGGTGTCCTGGCGGGCAGGTGTAAGTCCACAGTGGCGTTTCCGGTCCTGGCCGAGCTGCTCCATTGGGCCGAGATAGTTTGCCTGGTTGGTCTCCTGATCTAGATACTCCAGAGTCCAGGTGGATAGGTGTAAGTCGATAGCGCAGTCCCTCCTGAGCGACTTTCTCCACAAAGGTCCGCTGGATGGTCCGCAGCGTCTCCTGAAACGGGAGTAGAAATGAGGTTGTGGTCAAACCCAGAGCCTTGCCTGTTACCCCCCTTGGGGTACTCTTCCACACTGTCACAACTTACTGATTCCGCCGGGTGTAACTTGCCATGCACCCCCCCCCCCACCCCCCCTCCTGTATCCCCATTTTTGGTCTGTCAATTCTCCTTTTATCTGGCTGCTAGGAGAGTCTCCCATCTGCCACTGATGGCCAGCTGCCATGTTCTCCTGGTCCCGGAGATGTTCGTTGTCCGCTGTGGACCAGGAGAGCCATGCCAGCGGCCATTTGACCGTTCCATGTCCAGGCAGCCATCTTGCAGTGTGCCGGCCAAAGTGTCCTTCACAGCGCCGGTACACACTGACCAGCATGTAGCTGCATGGACATCGCTATTTTCACCATTTCCCATCCTCTAACGCTTGATAGAGGGGCAACCGATAGGCCGGCTGCTGCAATCTCCTCCACCGCGTCGGTATGCAATGACCTGCACTGCGCCGACATCCGAAGATCCCATCTCACCAGAGGAAACCTGGTGGTGATTGCCATTTTTGTGTAGCCCAGCTGCTAGGCCGGAGACAGCACTAGGACAGCCAGTTTCCCATGGTCTGCCACGTGGAGGTGGCAAGTGGTTGGGAGGGGAATCTGTAGGGATGGAAGGGGAAATCGTGGCCTTGTCCTGGGAGGGGGCGCAGATGGCATGTGATTGTCACTGGGGTGAGGGGGCAAATGGCATGTGAATGGTGCCATGACTCTCGGGGGGGCAGATGGCATGCGGTTGGCGCAGTGACCCTGGTGGAGGGGGAGATGGCATGTGGTTGGCACCATGACCGGGGGGAGGGGGCCATTGGGCGTTGTGGTGGCATGTGACTGGTGTCGTGACCTGGGTGGGGGGTGTGAGTCAGATGGCATGCGATTGGTGCAGTGACCCTGGTGGAGGGGGAGATGGCATGTGGTTGGCACCATGACCCCCGGGGGGTTCATGTGACTGGTGCTGTGACCTGGGTGGGGTGTTGGTCTGGAACATGGCATGTAACTGGCGCAGTGTCCTGGGCAGTGTTGCCAACTCAACCCTTTAATTACTGACACATCTAAGTTATACAGGTTCTGGGGCTATTTGCACATAATCAGTGCCTTAACTGCATCTACCTAGCCACAAAACCTGTATAATTCATATGTGTCAGTAATTAAAGGGATGAGTTGGCAACATTGGTCCTGGGGGGAGGGGGCAGATAGCATGCGATTGGCTCAGTGACTGGGGGGAGGGGGGGGTTGGGGCAAGGGAACATGGCATGCGATTGGCATAGCTCCCTTCTGTCCCTTTTTCGGAGGGACAGTCCCTTTTTGGAAGCCCTGTCCCTCTGTCCCTTTTTCCCTCTCATTTGTCCCTCTTTCTATGTAAATATATGTATTTCACTACTAAAAATGTGTTTGATTGACTCTAAACTTTATTCACATCCTCCTAAATTGATATATTACTCATTTTAAAATGTGAATATGAAGGAAAATGAACCAGGATAGAAAGGACCAGTGTGGTTTGAATGATAAAACATATATTTTTCTTATGAAATCTTTATGGTATGCATGACTAGGGATGTGGTGGGGGCGTGACCAGGGGCGTGGCTTAAGTGTCCCTTTCTCTCATCTCAAAGTTGGGAGGGGTGGATTGGCACTGTGACCTGGGGGGGGGGGCTTTTGGCATGCGGTTGGCGCAGTAACCTAGATGCCATGTGACTGGCGCAGTGACCCAAGGGGGGCGGGGTGGGGGGCACATGGCATGACTGGCAGGCCCAGCCTTGGTCCCTCCATGCTCTGACCATGATGCCTCCCTCCAGAACAGTCTGGGGGGGGGGGCAATAGCGAGATGGGGGCTCCCTGTGTGGGGTGGGGGCTGCTGCCCTCTCCCTGGGGCCCCAGATTGCACCCCAGTGTTCTCCAGCCACATCTGGGGCGAGGCTTCCATCCAGGGGGCAGCAGGCTTTGCTGGGATGGCTGGACCTGGATAGTTGAGGAAGGCCTGAGTGGGGTGGCTGCAGCCTGGGAGGGGGGATGGGCTGGGGAGGGGGGTAGAAATGGAGCTCTCACCTCGTGTATCCTCCTGCCTGGCTGCTGCTCTGAAGTTCTCCTTCCCTCCAGCTACTGTATAATCCCTCTTCCCTGGCTGTGCCCCAACGGCAACTTCATCGATCTCACACTCTGCCTTCTATTGTTCCCGGCCTGGCCACGCCCCTAAATCCCCGGCCACGCCCCTAAACCCCCCAGCTAATGCTATGACTCAACTCAGCAAGAAGTTTGAAATCAGGATGATTCCATTTATTAACTAACCTAAAAATATGAGTAATAGTCGTTCTCTGCAGATCCCAGCTGCCTGCATCGCTCTTCACTGTCACTTCCTGAAAGAAGGCTCAAAAGTTTTACAAACTTTCTGCTGCAAAAAGACAGCATATTATTATGGCCAGACCTATAGTACAGAGGACCTCTAAAGGGGGCCATACATTAGCCGACCAACCAACCAATCAACCATCCAATTCGATTATAATCGAATTGGATGAAAATTGGTGCTGCCAAGTGCATGCCGGACCGACAAGGCGACTAATTTCGGGACAGTCGATCGCACATGCTGGAAAATGTCGGCCCGAAGTTGGTTGGTCGGGTGCGCGGCGGTACGGCAGCCGAATTACGAACAAGTGACGAGATGACGAAACTCCCACCGCTGCCGCCGCAATGTATAAATGTATGTAGTGTAGTGCATTTATACATTACAATAATAATACAATAACATTTGTAAAGCGCTTTTCTCCCATAGGACTCAAAGCGCAGTCCGGTGTCAGCCTCCACGTAGCTTCCGTCCATCTTGCCGGGTTCCGCATACACGCCGGTGGCGCATAGCGTCTGACGTCACGAAGGCGCATATCGGCTGACGTCAGACGCTATGCGCCGCTAGCGTGTATGCGGCTGTTACCCGGCGAAATGGACGGACACCGTGCGGAAGCTGCTAAAGGACAGGTAATGTATAAATGCATACACTACATATATTTATACATTTGGCCAGATGGACGCGGCGGCTCAGCCGATAACCTGATTATTTCATGCTGAAATCAGACGGGAATCTGCCTGTAGTGTTTGGGCAGATTCGACAAAGAGACAAATTTATCTCTAATTCGATTAGAGATAAATTTGTCTCTTGGTCGAATCTGCCCAAAATCGTTTAACCCTCCTGGCGGTAAGCCCGAGCTGAGCTCGGGGTAAGCCGCCGGAAGGCACCGCTCAGGCCCCGCTGGGCCGATTTGCATAATATTTTTTTTTGCTGCACGCAGCTAGCACTTTGCTAGCTGCGTGCAGTGCCCGATCGCCGCCGCTACCCGCCGATTCTTTGAACGGGATCTCCGGATCTCTGATCGCCGGCGGCGATCGGAGGGGCTGGGGGGATGCCGCTGAGCAGCGGCTATCATGTAGCGAGACTTTGTATGTCCACCTTACTCCAGTGTTTCTCACACCTGTCCTCATGACTCCCCAGCAGTGCATGTTTTGCAGGCAGCCTCCCCTATGCACAGGTGGGGTAATTAGTGTCTCAGCTACATGGAATCCACCCAGCCAAGACACTAATTACCCCACCTGTGCATATTGGGTATAACACCCAACTGTCCCTTTTTGGGAACCCTGTCCCTCTTTCTCCCTCATTTGTCCCTCTTTCAGGACTCCTATACAGATTTAAGTAAATATATGTATGTTGTGCTAAAAAATGTGTTTAATTGAGTCTAAACTTTATTCCTATCTTATAAAGTGATATATTTCTTGGTACTTATCCGTTAGCCGGGCGCATCCGGCAGGTGGCGCTAATTACTATTCCCCCTCCAGGCCGCCATGGATAGTACGCAAAGATGTAACTGGTGGAGTTTTGTCGCCACCTAGAGGATGCGCCCGGCTAACGGATAAGTACCGCTTTCTTATTTTCAAATGTTAATATGAAGGAAAATGCACCAGGATAGAAAGGACCAGCGTGGTTAGAATTATAAAACAACATATTTTTCGGTACTTATCCGTTAGCCGGGCGCATCCTCTAGGTGGCGACAAAACTCCACCAGAGTTACATCTTTCCCTACTATCCATGGCGGCCTGGAGGGGGAATAGTAATTGGCGCCACCTGCCGGATGCGCCCTAACGGGTAAGTACCTATTTTTCTTTATAGTATGCATGGCTAGAGGTGTGGCTTAAGTGTCCCTCTTTATGATCTTAAAAAGTTGGGAATTGTGCATAGGGGAGGCTGCCTGCAAAACCTCCACTGCTGGGGCGTTACGAGGACAGGTGTGAGAAACACTGGAGTAAGCTTTTAGCTGTGCAGCCTTCCCCAGACTCTATCTGAGGAAGCTTGAAAAGCCAAAAGCTTACTCCTATGTATTTTTAGGTTAGTTAGTAAATGGTATCATCCTGCTTTCAAACTACTTCCTTCTACTGATGGCCGACACGGTGCCATATTCTACCGCTACGGCTCAGCTCAGGAGATTTCTGCTAAAGCTACCCACAGTCGGATGGTTCGAGGATCTCTGCCGACAAACAACCGTTCCCCGATTTATCTCTCCCAATCGTGAAAAAGATAAATGGACGACACGCCGCAAATAATTTAAACGATCCCCCTAGTTTTCAGCAAAAGTCCATCGATTTTAGCGGAGATCTCACTGATCGGTCGCTCAAAGCAAAGTCATTGCGGGTAGTCTGCTGTCAGTAAACTATGTTTGTGATGTCACAAAATGATTGCCCTCCCTGTAACTCTCCCCTCCTGATATACTCTGTGCTGCTGGAGGCCTCTGCTCCTCCCTCTATCTCTCCTCTCCTGATATACTCTGTGCTGCTGGAGGACTCTGCTCCTTCCTCTATCTAGCTCTCCTCACCTGATATACTCTGTGCTGCTGGAGGACTCTGCTCCTTCCTCTAACTCTCCTCCCCTGATATACTCTGTGCTGCTGGAGGACTCTGCTCCTTCCTCTATCTAGCTCTCCTCACCTGATATACTCTGTGCTGCTGGAGGACTCTGCTCCTTCCTCTAACTCTCCTCTCCTGATATACTCTGTGCTGCTGGAGGACTCTCCTCTCCTGATATACTCTGTGCTGCTGGAGGACTCTGCTCCTTCCACTAACTCTCCTCTCCTGATATACTCTGTGCTTCTGGAGGACTCTGCTCCTTCCTCTGACTCTCCTCTCCTGATATACTCTGTGCTGCTGGAGGACTCTGCTCCTTCCTCTAGCTCTCCTCTCCTGATATACTCTGTACTGCTGGAGGACTCTGCTCCTTCCTCTGACTCTCCTCTCCTGATATACTCTGTGCTGCTGGAGGACTCTGCTCCTTCCTCTAGCTCTCCTCTCCTGATATACTCTGTACTGCTGGAGGACTCTGCTCCTTCCTCTAACTCTCCTCTCCTGATATACTCTGTGCTGCTGGAGGACTCTGCTCCTCCCTCTCCTCTCCTGATATACTCTGTGCTGCTGGAGGACTCTGCTCCTTCCTCTACCCCTCCTCTCCTGATATACTCTGTGCTGCTGGAGGACTCTGCTCCTCCCTCTATCTAACTCTCCTCTCCTGATATACTCTGTGCTGCTGGAGGACTCTGCTCCTTCCTCTATCTCTCCTCCCCTGATATACTCTGTGCTGCTGGAGGACTCTGCTCCTTCCTCTAACTCTCCTCACCTGATATACTCTGTGCTGCTGGAGGACTCTGCTCCTCCCTCTATCTAACTCTCCTCTCCTGATATACTCTGTGCTGCTGGAGGACTCTGCTCCTTCCTCTATCTCTCCTCCCCTGATATACTCTGTGCTGCTGGAGGACTCTGCTCCTTCCTCTAACTCTCCTCACCTGATATACTCTGTGCTGCTGGAGGACTCTGCCTCTTCCTCTAACTCTCCTCTTCTGATATACTCTGTGCTGCTGGAGGAATCTGCTCCTTCCTCTAACCCTCCTCTCCTGATATACTCTGTGCTGCTGGATGACTCTGCTCCTCCCTCTATCTCTCCTCTCCTGATATACTCTGTGCTGCTGGAGGACTCTCCTCCTTCCTCTACCTCTCCTCTCCTGATATACTCTGTGCTGCTGGAGGACTCTGCTCCTTCCTCTACCTCTCCTCTCCTGATATACTCTGTGCTGCTGGAGGACTCTGCTGCTCCCTCTAACTCTCCTCTCCTGATATACTCTGTGCTGCTGGAGGACTCTGCTCCTCCCTCTCCTCTCCTCTCCTGATATACTCTGTGCTGCTGGAGGACTCTGCTCCTTCCTCTAACTCTCCTCTCCTGATATACTCTGTGCTGCTGGAGGACTCTGCTCCTTCCTCTGCCTCTCCTCTCCTGATATACTCTGTGCTGCTGGAGGACTCTGCTCCTTCCTCTAACTCTCCTCTCCTGATATTCTCTGTGCTGCTGGAGGACTCTGCTCCTCCCTCTAACTCTCCTCTCCTGATATACTCTGTGCTGCTGGAGGACTCTGCTCCTTCTTCTAACTCTCCTCTCCTGATATACTCTGTGCTGCTGGGGTACTCTGCTCCTTCCTCTAACTCTCCTCTCCTGATATACTCTGTGCTGCTGGAGGACTCTGCTCCTTCCTCTAACTCTCTCCTGATATACTCTGTGCTGCTGGAGGACTCTGCTCCTTCTTCTAACTCTCCTCTCCTGATATACTCTGTGCTGCTGGGGTACTCTGCTCCTTCCTCTATCTCTCCTCTCCTGATATACTCTGTGCTGCTGGAGGACTCTGCTCCTTCCTCTAACTCTCCTCTCCTGATATACTCTGTGCTGCTGGAGGACTCTGCTCCTTCCTCTATCTCTCCTCTCCTGATATACTCTGTGCTGCTGGAGGACTCTGCTCCTCCCTCTATCTCTCCTCTCCTGATATACTCTGTGCTGCTGGAGGACTCTGCTCCTCCCTCTAACTCTCCTCTCCTGACATACTCTGTGCTGCTGGAGGACTCTGCTCCTTCCTCTGCCTCTCCTCTCCTGATATACTCTGTGCTGCTGGAGGACTCTGCTCCTTCCTCTAACTCTCCTCTCCTGATATACTCTGTGCTGCTGGAGGACTCTGCTCCTTCCTCTATCTAACGCTCCTCTCCTGATATACTCTGTGCTGCTGGAGGACTCTGCTCCTCCCTCTCCTCTCCTGATATACTCTGTGCTGCTGGAGGACTCTGCTCCTTCCTCTAACTCTCCTCTCCTGATATACTCTGTGCTGCTGGAGGACTCTGCTCCTTCCTCTATCTATCCCTCCTCTCCTGATATACTCTGTGCTGCTGGAGGACTCTGCTCCTTCCTCTATCTCTCCTCTCCTGATATACTCTGTGCTGCTGGAGGACTGTGCTCCTTCCTCTGCCTCTCCTCTCCTGATATACTCTGTGCTGCTGGAGAACTCTGCTCTCCTGATATACTCTGTGCTGCTGGGGTACTCTGCTCCTTCCTCTAACTCTCCTCTCCTGATATACTCTGTGCTGCTGGAGGACTCTGCTCCTTCCTCTAACTCTCCTCTCCTGATATACTCTGTGCTGCTGGAGGACTCTGCTCCTCCCTCTCCTCTCCTGATATACTCTGTGCTGCTGGAGGACTCTGCTCCTTCCTCTAACTCTCTCCTGATATACTCTGTGTTGCTGGAGGACTCTGCTCCTTCCTCTATCTAACTCTCCTCTCCTGATATACTCTGTGCTGCTGGAGGACTCTGCTCCTTCCTCTATCTAACTCTCCTCTCCTGATATACTCTGTGCTGCTGGAGGACTCTGCTCCTTCCTCTAACTCTCCTCTCCTGATATACTCTGTGCTGCTGGAGGACTGTGCTCCTTCCTCTGCCTCTCCTCTCCTGATATACTCTGTGCTGCTGGAGAACTCTGCTCTCCTGATATACTCTGTGCTGCTGGGGTACTCTGCTCCTTCCTCTAACTCTCCTCTCCTGATATACTCTGTGCTGCTGGAGGACTCTGCTCCTTCCTCTAACTCTCCTCTCCTGATATACTCTGTGCTGCTGGAGGACTCTGCTCCTCCCTCTCCTCTCCTGATATACTCTGTGCTGCTGGAGGACTCTGCTCCTTCCTCTAACTCTCTCCTGATATACTCTGTGTTGCTGGAGGACTCTGCTCCTTCCTCTATCTAACTCTCCTCTCCTGATATACTCTGTGCTGCTGGAGGACTCTGCTCCTTCCTCTATCTAACTCTCCTCTCCTGATATACTCTGTGCTGCTGGAGGACTCTGCTCCTTCCTCTAACTCTCCTCTCCTGATATACTCTGTGCTGCTGGGGGACTCTGCTCCTCCCTCTAACTCTCCTCTCCTGATATACTCTGTGCTGCTGGAGGACTCTGCTCCTTCCTCTCCTCTCCTGATATACTCTGTGCTGCTGGAGGACTCTGCTCCTCCCTCTCCTCTCCTGATATACTCTGTGCTGCTGGAGTACTCTGCTCCTTCCTCTCCTCTCCTGATATACTCTGTGCTGCTGGAGGACTCTGCTCTCCTGATATACTCTGTGCTGCTGGAGGACACAGCATGAGAGACATGAAACAGGCAGGTTTGCTGGCTGGCTTCTTCACCCATGTGTTATTGTTCCCAGGCCTGTTAATCAGATTATTCATGGGCTGTTTGCCTTTCTTGACAAATGCTGCTTTCATTCTTGAACACCTCTAGCTGTTAATAGTCGGCTTTTACATTTCAAAGGAGGTAAAACTTTGTGACTGCTCAGCAGGAGGCCTAGTTCACACATACAAGTCACCTGGCAGAGATCTGTACTCTTATTATTACTAGTAGACCTAAGGCCATTTACAAAGGGGCTGGATGTCTGTCACAGCCGCCACCTCCGCCGCATGTCACTGCGCATGCGCTCACACCCACCTGCAACGCGCGCACACGCCCGGCTCTCTGGCGCCATCCTCCTGTCCCAGCAGCTGTCCGTGCTGCACATGCGCAGTAGCACAAATGCATGGACACAGGGACAGGATGACGCAGGGACACTTAGGGATTATTACATAGGATTATTATTTATTGTATTTATAAAGCGCCAATAGGAAAAGATAACCATGATGGAAGCACAAGATCATGTAGAATACACTAGGGAAGGGACTTGAGCAAGACATCCAATCGATATTCAGATCTGACATTTGTGATAATTGATCATTGGATGTCGATTGAGAGGAAAAATCCCTGCAGAATTGAACACGACTGGCTGGTATTTAAATTGATGATTCTCGACCTGTCCAATCTGCTTCCAATCGAGGAAGAGATTGATTTTGAGGTCGGTCACTGGCCATCAGCAGGCTGTATAGATTTATTTTTCCGATCACGTACTCGAAAGTTGGATCTGCAGTGAGAATTGCACAGTGTGTACCAGGCCTGACTCTGCTTTGTACAGTTGTGACTCTGGATCAAGCCTGAAGAAGGAATCAAAAATACCGAAACTTGCAGAAAAAGATATGGGCCCCGATTAATGAAGTGTTACCGAATGCTTTATCGAGTGTTTGGTAATTTAGCGCTATCATTTTGCAGAAGTTAGTATTCATCGCATGTCACTATCGTGCGTGCGGTAATAGTGCGGTAACTGTGCGGTCAATTTTCCGAAACTAATATTCAAGAAGCAGAAAGGGGGCGTGTCAGGGTGGTAAATTCCGAGTGCAATATCGCCCGCACTGCCCTGTCGTCATTTGTTTCTGCTGTCGGTGTATTTAACAGGAACCTGTACTGAGTAAAATTATGTAAAATAAACACATGAGGTAACTTCAAATGAACATTATAGTTACCTCGCCATCAGTTCCTCTAAGAAGCTCACCGTTTTCTTCTTACTGTGATCCCTTCCAGTTCTGACCAGATTTTGTCAGCAACTGGTATATTTCAGTTCTGTCAGTTACAGCTGAGAGAACTGGTGTGGCAGGTAATGTCCATGTTTCCCTATGGCTTATGTGGGTGATATTACAGTGTAACAGTGTGCTGACCAGGAAGCTGTTATGGGGTAATGGACATTTTTTTGTGATGACGTGTTTATTTTCACCTTTCATTTTCAGTTCAGGTTCTCTTTAAATTACAAACAATGCACCTTCCTTACCCACAATGCCCTTTGAAAACGGCTTGTATTCGCTAAAAGATTGCTAGTGTCGATATTTACGCTTACCGCATGCTTACCACATTATTACTGAACACCAGCGATCTTTTAATGAACGACTGCCGACGACTACAAAAAATTGCTGAATACTACTACTAAGCATTCGGTAACTATCTCATGCGGTAAATTAACGAACAGCAAATTTTTACCGCAAACTGTTTGATGAATCCAGGCCAATGTTAGTCACTGAAGACCTTGTTTTGGGTTTTTATTTTTGTAATTTTTTTTCTCTGGTTGGGAGGTTTATACACACAGTGATGACTTGGGGGGCTCATTGACTTGGGTTTAGTGATGGTTTGAGGGCTCAGTGGTGATTTGGGGTCTCAGCTGGGATTTGGGGGTTCAGTGATTTGGGGGCTCAGTTAGTGCACCCCCCACTGTTTGGTGGGTTTGTTTGGAACATTTGGTGCAACATTTTATTTAGGATAATATTGTCGATTGATTTAGAACAGCCATATACTCTGTAAAGCCCCAGCTACACTTTACAATTTTTTGGCTGATTTAGATTAGATTCGATTCCATTCAATCCGACATGTCCGATCGGGATTGTTTTGCAATGGCAAATTGAATCAAATTGAATCCCGATCGGACATGTCTGATTAAATCGTATCGAATCAATGAATCGAATTGGACAAAAAATTGTATGGTGTAGATGGGGCTTAAACTTATTAAAATATGTCTAAAAGTTCTCATTAATGGTACAATCTCCTGAATAATCGACAGTACGATTGATTGGGTCGGGTATCTGATCATACTTTCCCTCCGTTGGTGGGCCCCGATGATCAATAGCAACAATCAATACTTTGGAAAATTAGATCACCCTTCGGAGCATTACGTTTCGTATCCTAGTATAAGACGGACGGACTGATGTATATTTCATGAAATTCGCAAATACTTTTAGAAGGCAAAATTCTCTGCAATGTTTTTCAGTAAACGGTGTTACATTTTGTTGTTTCTGCTTCTCTCATGAGATAAAAGGCCTTGAAGTGAGAGGGATATGGAGGCTGCCATATTTATTTCCTATTAAACAATACCAGTTACCTGGCTGTCCTGCTGATCCTCTGCCTCATACATTTAACCATAGCCCCTGAACAAGCATGCAGCAGATCAGGTGCTCTGACTGAAGTGTGACTGGATTAGCTGCATTGTTTCAGGTGTATGATTCAGACACTACTGCAGCCAAAGAGGTCAGCAGGCCAGCCAGGTAACTGGTATTGTTTTAACAGGAAATAAATATGGCAGCCTCCATATCACTCTCACCTCAGGGCTCCTCTAAGGCCTCTGAACTTCAGAAACCCAAGTTTTAAAGGAATTTGGCATGATTGGTGTTAGAGGTCGTTATTTTCACCAAGTGAGATATTTGTTTTCTGTCTTTCCAGCCGCTCCATTCTGCAGGAAGTTCTGGATGAAGATCTGAGTAATGAGGCCTTCCCCTTCTCCACCCACAAGGTTGTGTCTGCGGCCGGGTATAAGGTGAGAATCTGTGCTTCATACCTGCCTGATTGTGACCCACAACACACACCAAGAGTACAAATGTGCCTGTACTGATAGTAACCTAGCTGCAGTGTGTGCTGATCTCTGCTACCCCCAGTATGTACAGTATAAGCTGTTACTCTGTGCCTGTACCGATAGTAAACTAGCTGCAGTGTGTGCTGATCTCTGCTACCCCCAGTATGTACAGTATAAGCTATTACTGTGTGCCTGTACTGATAGTAAACTAACTGCAGCATGTGCTGATCTCTGCTGCCTCCAGTATGTACAGTATAAGCTGTTACTCTGTGCCTGTACTGATAGTAATCTAGCTGCACTATGTGCTGATCTCTGCTGCCTCCAGTATGTACAGTATAAGCTGTTACTCTGTGCCTGTACTGATAGGAAACTAGCTGCAGTGTGTACTGATCCCTGCTACCTCCAGTATGTACAGTATAAGCTGTTACTCTGTGCCTATACTGATAGTAATCTAGCTGCAGTGTGTGCTGATCTCTGCTGCTCCCAGTATGTACAGTATAAGCTGTTACTCTGTGCCTGTACTGATAGGAAACTAGCTGCAGTGTGTACTGATCTCTGCTGCCCCAGTATGTACAGTATAAGCTGTTACTCTGTGCCTATACTGATAGTAATCTAGCTGCAGTGTGTGCTGATCTCTGCTGCCTCCAGTATGTACAGTAAAAGCTGTTACTCTGTGCCTGTACCGATAGTAAACTAGCTGCAGTGTGTGCTGAGCTCTGCTGCCCCCAGTATGTACAGTATAAGTTTATTACTGCAGCTAGTTTACTATCAGTAGTACTAGTGCGCAAATACTGTGTGCCTGTACTGATAGTAAACTAGCTGCAGTGTGTGCTGATCTCTGCTGCCTCCAGTATGTACAGTATAAGCTGTTACTCTGTGCCTGTACTGATAGTAAACTAGCTGCAGCGTGTGCTGATCTCTGCTACCTCCAGTATGTACAGTATAAGCTGTTACTCTGTGCCTGTACTGATAGTAAACTAGCTGCAGCGTGTGCTGATCTCTGCTACCTCCAGTATGTACAGTATAAGCTGTTACTCTGTGCCTATACTGATAGTAAACTAGCTGCAGTGTGTGCTGAGCTCTGCTGCCCCCAGTATGTACAGTATAAGTTTATTACTGCAGCTAGTTTACTATCAGTAGTACTAGTGCGCAAATACTGTGTGCCTGTACTGATAGTAAACTAGCTGCAGCGTGTGCTGATCTCTGCTGCCTCCAGTATGTACAATATAAGCTGTTACTCTGTGCCTGTACTGATAGTAAACTAGCTGCAGCATGTGCTGATCTCTGCTACCTCCAGTATGTACAGTATAAGCTGTTACTCTGTGCCTGTACTGATAGTAAACTAGCTGCAGCGTATGCTGATCTCTGCTACCTCCAGTATGTACAGTATAAGCTGTTACTCTGTGCCTATACTGATAGTAAACTAGCTGCAGTGTGTACTGATCTCTGCTGCTCCCAGTATGTACAGTATAAGCTGTTACTCTGTGCCTGTACTGATAGTAAACTAGCTGCAGTGTGTACTGATCCCTGCTGCCCCAGTATGTACAGTATAAGCTGTTACTCTGTGCCTATACTGATAGTAATCTAGCTGCAGTGTGTGCTGATCTCTGCTGCCTCCAGTATGTACAGTATAAGCTGTTACTCTGTGCCTGTACCGATAGTAAACTAGCTGCAGTGTGTGCTGAGCTCTGCTGCCCCCAGTATGTACAGTATAAGTTATTACTGCAGCTAGTTTACTATCAGTAGTACTAGTGCGCAAATACAACCAGCGGTTTTTTCTTAAATTTCTTTGTGAAACCCCCAAAAAATTGCAAAACCTCCATATAGATTGCTAGACCTAGGCATTAGGACACTAATTATTCTGACTTGCATGTCTGTTTTGAATGACCCACTTGTGAGCTGCTTACAATTTGTATGAAATTTGCATGCAGGCTGATATCAGTGTCACTTCCTGGTGATCGATGGCCGCCTGCGTCATATCACACCTTCGCTCAGCTGTCTGGCATATGAAGGGTTATCTTTTCGCTGTGGCACAGTAGGGGGTTAACCTCTCACTAGTTGGTTGTCTGTGGCCTCCTCTCCACGTTTCCCGGCATTGCTATGCGGGCGGCGCAGGTGCCACGTTTGCGCACTGACCTGCGGCCCTCTCTCCGCTGCACTTTGTTAAAAGCCTCTCGTCTTCCCCGAGTGTGTGCGTCCTCTGCGGCGATCTTCTCCTTGCCTGACTGATCTAATATCCTAATGGAGGAAAGCGCTCCTGGGCTGCCTGCTCGGCGTCCCCCTGTGCAATCTCTCTGCCGCCGACGCTACGCCTCAGACACAATCTTGAAGGATTGAGAGACAACTCGGGGGCATCCCCTTCCATCTACGGCGTCTCGGCACTCGCGCTCTCGCACACCGTGAAAGATTGCTGCGTTTTGTACTCCATTTAACATCGCTGGGAGAACGGCAAATATTTCACTTAACTCCTTGCTGCCTACGCCGGCGAAGTTTAGATTCCTCGGCGAGTTTAGCAGGAGTTTCTACGGACATCCTAAGAAGGAACTCCGCACAAAAATGTTTAAGGACAACTGAAGTTAGAGGGATATGGAGGCTGCCATATTTATTTCCTGTTAAACAGTACCAGTTCCCTGGTAGCCCTGCTGATCTCTCTGGTTGCAGTAGTGTCTGAATCACACCTGAAACAAGCATGCAGCTAATCTTATCATATCTGACAATGTCAGAAACGCCTGATCTGCTGCTTGTTCAGGAGCTATGGCTAATAGTATTAGAGGCAGTGGATCAGCAAGACAGCCAGGCAACTGGCATGGATGATGGGGAACTAAATATATTAGCCTCCATATGGACATGCATGGTCAGTGGGCGGTGCATGCGGCCACATGTCAGTGGGCGGTGCATGCGGCCACATGTCAGTGGGCGGTGCATGCGGCCACATGTCAGTGGGCGGTGCATGCGGCCACATGTCAGTGGGCGGTGCATGCGGCCACATGTCAGTGGGCGGTGCATGCGGCCACATGTCAGTGGGCGGTGCATGCGGCCACATGTCAGTGGGCGGTGCATGCGGCCACATGTCAGTGGGCGGTGCATGCGGCCACATGTCAGTGGGCGGTGCATGCGGCCACATGTCGGTATGATTCCCATGGTCTGCTGCTCTCTTCAGGCTGGTTGCAGGTGAGTTGATGCCTGATAACCTTTCGAAGTCATGAAGATTGGCATCAGAGTGTGAAGTCCCGCCTGCGGAGGTATTGGAGCCACTTGCATTACAGATGTGAGGGGTTTATTATAGTTGGCTGAATTTTAAAGAGAGGCTTCATGATTGGCCAACGCATGACAGCGAGCAGCTTTCTGCAGGCAATGCGGAACCCCAAGCACCCGATGACTCGCCACTGCCTCCGCTGGTATCTGGACCACATGACAGCCAAACTTTGTGCCCCGCCTCTTACTGACCACCACAAATTACATGCTGGTGTATGGCAGCGCCCAATATACCCATCAGGTTGTGCGCCCAGATTACCCGAATCATCCTTCGTCCAGAGGCATGGCGGTTCGTATATAATTTTAGCATAAAATCCGGCTTCTGGTACACTGTACAGAAGTGTAGCTGAGCTGAAGCTCTGGCACATATCAGATACTTACCTAAAAAAAGACGCTTCAGGATTGCGCGGCAATGATTGCGGAAGAGGTGCGACGCGGCCAGTACAAGGAGGGGGTACGGCGCTCAGCATCAGGGGCACTGCAGACCGCCGAGGAAAGTCTCAATAGGATCCTGAGGCTTCCTCTCTGAGGGGTCATTGTTAATTTTGAACCCGAGCTTCGGCTGAGGGGAGCAGTCAGTTTACACCCAAACAACCATTAAAGCACACTTAAAGTGAGAGGGATATGGAGGCTGCCATAATTATTTCCTGTTAAACTATACCAGTTGCCTGGCTGTCTTGCTGATCTCTCTGGCTGCAGTAGTGTCTGAATCACACACCTGAAACAAGCATGCAGCTAATCCAGTCACACTTCAGTCAGAGCACCTGATCTGCATGCTTGCCTCTAATACGTTTAGCCATAGACCCTGAACACAGGATCAGCAGGACAACCAGGCAACTAATATTGCAAAAAAGGAAATAAATATGGTAGCCTCCATATCCCTCTCACTACAGGTTCCCTTTAACCCCCTGCCCTCATTACATACGCTCACAACAAGCTGGAACACGGACGGCCATATAAGCATTGCTGGTATTGTACAGTGTACGCCCGGATTCCGGCAGGCGCTACATGCCAGTCTGCAGCTATAAAGCTGTCAGATTTACCGGGCTGAGATTTATGGATTCTGCCGACAGAGAAATTATCCCATAATTAGGCGGCTGGCATGACGGCGTATGGGAAAGACTCCGCCTCCTCCTCCCGCCGGTCCCCAGTCACTTATCTCCAGCTTTATGAAGACGTTTCGCCAGAACATCGATTATCTTTTATGCCTCTCGTCTCATTTCCCGGATATCTCTCCTGCGTTTTTTATATCCAATTTCAGGCCTGTGCAGGTTTTATTGATATTCCGCACAGAGGGAGGTTAATTGGCCCAAAATATGATGAATCCAGCCTTTAAAATGTCCCGTTTCCCCAGCTGGCGAGGCCTCCTGGATGAGCGATCTCCCTCGGGGACGATGACAGACTTTCCATCTATTATCTGTAAGCGTCCCTGATTAGAGCGCGGCGTGTTAGCGATCGGTGTGTCATGCGGCCGCCGGGAATCGCTCTTATTTTTCATTAATCAGCGGACCAGCAAAAGCCACAAAAGGATCAATAAGGGAAAAGACTTAACAAATCTCTTAATCACGTCCCAGTCGCCCCGCTGCGGCACTATTTATCGAACACGGCCGCGCTGTCAACAGACACTCCAAGAATAGGTCCGCTTACGTCTCTGAGAGGCCAGAGGCATCGGGGCCAGATTGCTACAGTAATATATAGCATTGTGACCTGTCCTGTCTCAGAACGGAAGCGGAACGTAATAAGCAGTCACCGCACTGAAGTACCAAGCGTTAGCCTCCGTGCAAAACTGCAGAAATTATCCTAATACTCCAATCAGCTGCTCTAGAAATAAGCACTTGGGGTTATCCGCTACTATTAACACAACTGATTATTAAAGTATTTATATAGCACTGACATCTTCTGCAACACTTTGAAGACAGTCAGTGACATGACTATGTACTCTGTACAGTGCTGCAGGAGATGTCAGTGCTATATAAATACATAATAATAATATGGTAAGACATTACACTATGGCTATGGTAGGATTAGATTGTGAGCTCCTCTGAAGACAGTCAGTGACATGACTATGTACTCTGTAGAGGAGCTCACAATCTAATCCTACCATAGCCATAGTGTAATGTCTTACCATATTATTATTATGTATTTATATAGCACTGACATCTGCTGCAGCACATTACAGAGTACATAGTCATGTCACTGACTGTCTTCAGAGGAGCTCACAATCTAATCCTACCATAGCCATAGTGTAATGTCTTACCATATTATTATTATGTATTTATATAGCACTGACATCTCCTGCAGCACTGTACAGAGTACATAGTCATGTCACTGACTGTCCTCAGAGGAGCTCACAATCTAACATTCCAAGACACACAAAAGGGTGATAGAGCCATGCCCTTGTGAGCTTACAATCTAAGTAGGACATGGTACAGTTTTGCTGTGGAAAGTACTGATCGCTTTGACGTGCAATTTGCGCTCCGTGACCCCTGATCGAGGGTCTTTTTTTGGCCATGTACTTTACTTCGCCTACCTTGGTCCGTGACGGGTGTAATTTTAAAGCCAAGCAGGACTTTTTTTCATTATTATTTAAGGAAACGATGTGACACCTTCTTGCGGATTATTCTCGCAGCGCTGATCACATCTCTGTCTATAAATAAACGTTGGAAGCACAATAGGTTCCATTGTGTGGCAGCGCCTGTCAGGCTGCGAGGAGACGGATCGCGGTAATGAGACGTGACAGCTGCGCGGTCTGCGGGCCGCTCTGTGATGGAACCCTGGGCTTCTGCGCAGGAAATGCGGAAAATGAGAGCGCGTTCCGCGCGGCGCTGACGGACTTTTAAGTGGCGGATCCGGGACAGATAGACAGCTGATACCCGGAGTGTTTGCTGGATGTTGAGGCAGGCAGAGGACTGGCGGGCGGATTCCGCATACGCTGATTGCCTCATTATTTCCCCCCGCGGTGACTCTTCCTTTCTGAGCTGTCACATCGCGTTCCCGCTGCGTGACGAGGACACCTGACTGCAATAAGCCAGGATAATTTAACCGCCAGCCTGAAACACCTTCCCAGAGCGCAACTCAAACTCCCAGCTCTTATCCGTCGCATGGAGGTGATGGGGAACCTTGCTGGAGTCTTCTAAAGGGGCTTCTCGGTTACATCCTATTTTTGGTGCTTGTTGGAGGCAGGAGAGATGAAACACCCTCCCCCCCCCCCCCCCCCCCCCTTGATCTCTCGTATCCCTCTGGTGGAGTCTTCTCTGCCTTCCCTTCTAGGGTCTGCAATGGAAGGCCATGGCGATGGAACGCCATGGCGATGGAATACCCACAATCCACCAGGGAGAGGTGGGCGTGGTTGGTAGTAAGGGACACGGCCCCATAGCAAAGTTTTAGTTGGGTCGTATCTCCCAAAACAAATTATAAGGCAACTTTGGACCCCTTACCCCCCCATGCACACCAATTTTAGGAAGCCAGATGTGTCCCTAATAAGGAGCCCCTCAGTAACAGTACCCAGAGCCCCCCCACAGTATAGGCCTGAAGTAGTGCCGGCCCCTAGTATAGGTTGGCAGAGATGACCTACAGTATAAGTAGCCCGAAGTAGCTGCTCCTCTGTATAGGCACAGGTAGCCCCCCGCCCAAGCATAACTACACCCCAGTATAGGTAGAGCCAGAGGGTCCCCAGTATAGGTAGAGCCAGAGGGTCCCCAGTATAGGTAGAGCCAGAGGGTCCCCAGTATAGGTAGAGCCAGAGGGTCCCCAGTATAGGTAGAGCCAGAGGGTCCCCAGTATAGGTAGAGCCAGAGGGTCCCCAGTATAGGTAGAGCCAGAGGGTCCCCAGTATAGGTAGAGCCAGAGGGTCCCCAGTATAGGTAGAGCCAGAGGGTCCCCAGTATAGGTAGAGCCAGAGGGTCCCCAGTATAGGTAGAGCCAGAGGGTCCCCAGTATAGGTAGAGCCAGAGGGTCCCCAGTATAGGTAGAGCCAGAGGGTCCCCAGTATAGGTAGAGCCAGAGGGTCCCCAGTATAGGTAGAGCCAGAGGGTCCCCAGTATAGGTAGAGCCAGAGGGTCCCCAGTATAGGTAGAGCCAGAGGGTCCCCAGTATAGGTAGAGCCAGAGGGTCCCCAGTATAGGTAGAGCCAGAGGGTCCCCAGTATAGGTAGAGCCAGAGGGTCCCCAGTAAAGGTAGAGCCAGAGGGTCCCCCCCCCAGTATATGTGGCCAGATGTAGCCCCCTTCCTCTCATTGCCGAGTAGCGGCTAGTGGAGCTAGTGACAAACCCTCTCCAGGCTCCACCAGTGATCTACCTTTTCCAGGTGTCTCCATCTCTTGAGTGCTTACACATAACGTGACGAGAGAGGGCGCTGTAGTCTTTGAGATAATGATGCCTGGAGATTGTAGATCACAGGTGGAGGCTGGATAGGGGAATCACTTCTCTTATGCTTGGCTGCCACTACTTAATTCAGTTAACCGGTCACTCCATCCAAGACTCGTACACCTGGTGTTTGGTGAAGGCTGGAGAAATGAATGGAATGGTTTCCGTGGGACTCTGGTGGTGGGATCTCTGGGTTTTAGCTTCCACAGCTGTACAAATATGTCCTCACCCTGCTACTTTTTCCATTGGCCATAGAATGTCACCTGCTGGTTTCAGGATCGAGGGGTAGCTGTGAAATGCTGTGAAACATTTTTAGTTCTTCTAAAATTTAGGAATTTTTGATTCAGTTTTAGTGAGTCAAGAGTGCTTTCACCTCAGGTGACCAAATGTTAGAGAGCTTCTAGACCTGCTTACTATTATCCATGGCACTATGGCCCACACACAGCCCTGCCCTATGCCACCAACCTTTGCCAACCATCCCGAACCCGGGCTTCCATATTTTCACCCCAACAGGTCTTCCCTAGGTCCTGAATCCATCTTCTTAGTTGTGTCCTTCCTTCTGCTTAGACGGCTGTTTTTGCAACTGGTTTATCTTTAGGGATGCGCTCCAAATGGCCAACAGAGCTAGATGTTTGTCTTTCTGTAGGTCATATAGCTCATTAGTTTGAATAGGCCGTACACCATTTTCCTTAAAAGATCCATCGATTTTTTTTTTCTAAAAGCTCTGTTCCCAACAAGCGAGGCTTTCATCAGTGACGTAGCTAGAGATTATGGGGCCCCATAACAAAACTTTTATGGGGCCATCAGATGTGGGCAATGCCATATGCCCCAACCAACCCTATTGAAACATTTACACTCTCTCCGTACCCATGGACTATGTGCAATGTAGATGAAGGTCAGAGAGTGGAGGAAGTCAGGAAAGTTAATCTTGAATACAAGTACCACCTGGACCAAGAACCACATGGGCCCCCTCTGCTCAATGGCCCCATAGCAGCTGCTATGGCTGTTGCGATGCCCCTGGCCTTCATGACACCCATACCATGGACGGACCACTCCTGGAGTTCCTGGCTGGATGGGAATCCTTACTGAATGCTGCTTGACAGAATGTATGAGATGGTTGTCCTCTCTGTGGGGGAAGCAATCCTAGTGGAACCATGGATGGTGTGATGTACTTTCTTGATCCACATGGACTTTTAGATGACGCACTGTGACTACATATATTTGTATAGATCTTTTGGTTTGCTTAAATTGAACCTCCAGACTAAAAATCGACTCAGCAGCACTGGAAAGGTTTGGTGTTTCTTTAACAGTTTCACAGCATCAGAACTTTGTTTCTCTTACACAAACCTCATTTTTAGCTGCACAGAAGAAAACTGCCCGGGCAAAGCATGATGGGATTTCTGATGTTCTCGTTCTGCTCTTTTGGTGCAAATTTTTTTTTTTTTTTTTACATTTTGAATTTGACATTTGAAGCCTAGAGTGGGCAGCTGGAAGAGGTGATCAGGACACAGGACAGTTGGAACTGTGTCTCCTGCTCCTTGTCACCTCCTTTCAACCAAAAAGATGGCTGCCCCCATGACAAAGATGGTAGCCCCCATGAATCACAAACCTTTTGCATGTTCTTTTAAAACAGGGTGGGTAAAAGATTATATTACCTATCTATTCTAATTAACATAACTAATGTAACTTAATAACAGTATGTTTGTTTAGGCTGAAGTTCCGCTTTAAGAAAAGAACGTTATTACTTTTTGGTCACATAGTGTCTTCTCAGAGCAGTATGATCCACCAGGCAACCCAGGCAGATGCTTGGGGCCCAGTGGGCATCAAGAGGCCCACCTACCACCTTCTATGACCCCTCTCCAATCCAGCTTACCAAACGGACCACAAGGTGCCCCAAAACTCTTACCTTGCCTAAGGCCCCATTTTATCTTAATTCATCTCTGTGTCTTCTGGATTATATCTCTGCAAACACCGCTCAGGGCCAAGCGCAAGGTTTATGCACAACTTCCATAGTTCACAGTGGCAAAAATAAATAGTGGTCAAATAAATACCTTCATGTAAACTCTAAACTACTGTCCACGTGACCCGTTTGTCAACAACACTCCGTTGTAGCAACTCACTGGGTGTGTCTCTGATGGCCCGAACCCCGCCTCTTTTACCCCACCTCTCTGGGAGTTTTAGGCATGGAGAAAGAGGTGCAGCTAGTTCTAGCTCCTCCCTCTTTTCATGTTCATAGGGGGAGGGGGCTTATCAGCTCCTCCAGCAACTGTTAAAGGAATGTAATGATCAAAGACATGCAAATTTTTCTGAAATTATGCAAATTTTTATGCAAATGCATGCAGCTTGAAAATGGACCAATCCAGGTTTAAATTGATTGGTTCATTTTCATGCTGCAATCATTTGCATAAATTTGCATCAACTTTGAAGAATTTGCATATCCGTGATCATCCCTATTAAAGGACACCCGAGGCGAAAATAAACGAATGAAATAAACAATTGTATCTATCTTCCTTTTCCTAAAAATGACTTTTTAAGATACTCCAGTTTTATTTTATGTTTAAATCTACTTTTAAAATTTTAACAGTTTTACTGTTTTTGCTCAATGACACATCCATTGCAGTATGCCAGAGCTAAAATCTGAACTAATGAACCTTTTTATCTTTCCTGCTCTCAGAAGCCATTTTCTGCTAGGAAAGTGTGTTATAGTTGGAATTTCTTATCAGTGAGGGTCACACTGTAGTCACTTCCTGTCTGAGTCAGGACTGAGTCAGCCACTTACATACTTGATATTTAACTCTTTCAGGCAGAGAAAGGAAAAAAACAACACAGCCTAGTTATTAGTGTGCTAGGCACTGTACATACACATGTCTATCTCATCATGTCACATGTCACTTCGGGTATCCTTTAAATATGCAGTTTGGTGCCAGGGAAGCGTAGCATAGGAGATGTCTGCACTGCAGCACGTTTCTGACAACTATTGGAGGATGTAAGCAATGCAATGATGCAGACACGGAGCTAGGGGGGGGTCGGGGTAGGACAGGTGCCCTGGGGCGCGAGTCCCCGAGGGCGCCCAGCTGAGCTGCAGGGTTACCTGCGTCTCGTCGCAGCGCCGGATGGATCTGCCGCTACTCTGGTCTAGTCCAGACCAGAGCAGCGGCTGCAGGACCCGAACTTCCGGCGCTGGAGCGAGATGGAGGTAAGTCCCGCCCGCCGCTGCCAGCCACCCGGACATTAGTTGTGGAGGGGACAGCGAGGGAGGGAGAGCACCGGAAGTTCGGGTCCTGCAGCCGCTGCTCTGGTCTGGACTAGACCAGAGTAGCAGAGCAGCGGCAGATCCATCCGGCGCTGCGACAAGACGCAGGTAAGTCCCGCCCGCCGCTGCCAGCCACCCGGACGGACATTAGTTATGGAGGGGACAGCGAGGCAGGGAGAGCACCTAAGGTGAGAGGAGGGGGGAGATGGCCCCCCTTCTCCACCGCTGCTCACAGCTTTCCCTCCACTGCGCTGCTCCCCTCATGCTGGGGGACACCTGACTACATATTCTGGGGACATATACCCCCTGACTACATATACTGGGCACATATACCCCCTGCCTACATATACTGGGCACATATACCCCCTGACTACATATACTGGGCACATATACCCCCTGACTACATATACTGGGGACATATACCCCTGCCTACATATACTGGGGACATATACCCTCTGCCTACATATACTGGGGACATATACCCTCTGCCTACATATAGTGGGAACATATACCCCCTGCCTACATATACCCCCTGCCTACATATACTGGGGACATATACCCCTGCCTACATATACTGGGGACATATACCCCTGCCTACATATACTGGGGACATATACCCCCTGGCTACATATGCTGGGCACATATACCCCCTGCCTACATATACTGGGCACATATACCCCCTGCCTACATATACTGGGCACATATACCCCCTGACTACATATACTGGGCACATATACCCCCTGACTACATATACTGGGGACATATACCCCTGCCTACATATACTGGGGACATATACCCTCTGCCTACATATACTGGGGACATATACCCTCTGCCTACATATAGTGGGAACATATACCCCCTGCCTACATATACCCCCTGCCTACATATACTGGGGACATATACCCCTGCCTACATATACTGGGGACATATACCCCTGCCTACATATACTGGGGACATATACCCCCTGGCTACATATACTGGGCACATATACCCCCTGGCTACATATACAGGGCGCATATACCCCCTGGCTACATATACAGGGCGCATATACCCCCTGGCTACATATACAGGGCGCATATACCCCCTGGCTACATGTACTGGGCGCATATACCCCCTGGCTACATATACTGGGCGCATATACCCCCTGGCTACATATACTGGGCGCATATACCCCCTGGCTACATATCCTGGGCGCATATACCCCCTGGCTACATATCCTGGGCGCATATACCCCCTGGCTACATATCCTGGGCGCATATACCCCCTGGCTACATATCCTGGGCGCATATACCCCCTGGCTACATATCCTGGGCGCATATACCCCCTGGCTACATATCCTGGGCGCATATACCCCCTGGCTACATATCCTGGGCGCATATACCCCCTGGCTACATATCCTGGGCGCATATACCCCCTGGCTACATATCCTGGGCGCATATACCCCCTGGCTACATATCCTGGGCGCATATACCCCCTGGCTACCTATCCTGGGCGCATATACCCCCTGGCTACCTATCCTGGGCGCAGATACCCCCTGGCTACCTATCCTGGGCGCAGATACCCCCTGGCTACCTATCCTGGGCGCAGATACCCCCTGGCTACCTATCCTGGGCGCAGATACCCCCTGGCTACCTATCCTGGGCGCAGATACCCCCTGGCTACCTATCCTGGGCGCAGATACCCCCTGGCTACCTATCCTGGGCGCATATACCCCCTGGCTACCTATCCTGGGCGCATATACCCCCTGGCTACCTATCCTGGGCGCATATACCCCCTGGCTACCTATCCTGGGCGCATATACCCCCTGGCTACCTATCCTGGGCGCATATACCCCCTGGCTACATATCCTGGGCGCATATACCCCCTGGCTACATATCCTGGGCGCATATACCCCCTGGCTACATATCCTGGGCGCATATACCCCCTGGCTACATATCCTGGGCGCATATACCCCCTGGCTACATATCCTGGGCGCATATACCCCCTGGCTACATATCCTGGGCGCATATACCCCCTGGCTACATATCCTGGGCGCATATACCCCCTGGCTACATATCCTGGGCGCATATACCCCCTGGCTACATATCCTGGGCGCATATACCCCCTGGCTACATATCCTGGGCGCATATACCCCCTGGCTACATATCCTGGGCGCATATACCCCCTGGCTACATATCCTGGGCGCATATACCCCCTGGCTACATATACTGGGGACATACAGGATCTTCTAAAAAAATTAGCATATTGTGATAAAGTTCATTATTTTCTGTAATGTACTGATAAACATTAGACGTTCATATATTTTAGATTCATTGCACACAACTGAAGTAGTTCAAAGCCTTTTATTGTTTTAATATTGATGATTTTAGCATACAGCTCATGAAAACCTAAAATTCCTATCTCAAAAAATTAGCATATCATGAAAAGGTTCTCTAAACGAGCTATTAACCTGATCATCTGAATCAACTAATTAACTCTAAACACCTGCAAAAGATGCCTGAGGCTTTTAAAACTCCCAGCCTGATTCATTACTCAAAACCGCAATCATGGGTAAGACTGCCTACCTGACTGCTGTCCAGAAGGCCATCATTGACACCCTCAAGCAAGAGGGTAAGACACAGAAAGAAATTTCTGAACTAATAGGCTGTTCCCAGAGTGCTGTATCAAGGCACCTCAGTGGGAAGTCTGTGGGAAGGAAAAAGTATGTCAGAAAACGCTGCACAACGAGAAGAGGTGACCAGACCCTGAGGAAGATTGGGGAGAAGGACCGATTCCAGATCTTGGGAGACCTGCGGAAGCAGTGGACTGAGTCTGGAGTAGAAACATCCAGAGCCACTGTGTACAGGCATGTACAGGAAATGGGCTACAGGTGCCGTATTCCCCAGGTCAAGCCACTTTTGAACCAGAAACAGCGGCAGAAGCGCCTGACCTGGGCTACAGAGATGCAGCACTGGACTGTTGCTCAGTGGTCCAAAGTACTTTTTTCAGAAGAAAGCAACATTTGCACGTCATTCGGAAATCAAGGTGCCAGTCTGGAGGAAGACTGGGGAGAGGGAAATGCCAAAATGCCAGAAGTCCAGTGTCAAGTACAGGTCAGGCATTTCTGCCGCTGTTTCTGGTTCAAAAGTGGCTTGACCTGGGGAATACGGCACCTGTAGCCCATTTCCTGCACACGCCTGTACACGGTGGCTCTGGATGTTTCTACTCCAGACTCAGTCCACTGCTTCTGCAGGTCCCCCAAGGTCTGGAATCGGTCCTTCTCCACAATCTTCCTCAGGGTCCGGTCACCTCTTCTCGTTGTGCAGCGTTTTCTGCCACATTTTTTCCTTCCCACAGACTTCCCACTGAGGTGCCTTGATACAGCACTCTGGGAACAGCCTATTCGTTCAGAAATTTCTTTCTGTGTCTTACCCTCTTGCTTGAGGGTGTCAATGATGGCCTTCTGGACAGCAGTCAGGTCGGCAGTCTTACCCATGATTGCGGTTTTGAGTAATGAACCAGCCTGTGAGTTTTAAAAGCCTCAGGAATCTTTTGCAGGTGTCTAGAGTTAATTAGTTGATTCAGATGATTAGGTTAATAGCTCGTTTAGAGAACCATTTCGTGATATGCTAATTTTTTGAGATAGGAATTTTGGGTTTTCATGAGCTGTATGCCAAAATCATCAATATTATAACAATAAAAGGCTTTGATCTACTTCAGTTGTGTGTAATGAATCTAAAATATATGAAAGTCTAAAGTTTATCAGTACATTACAGAAAATAATGAACTTTATTACAATATGCAAATTTTTTGAGAAGATCCTGTACAGTTTCCTGGTGTCTAGAGGCCCCCTCCCTCCCCTATACAGTTCCCTGGTGTCTAGTGGTCCTCCCTCCCCTATACAGTTCCCTGGTGTCTAGTGGTCCTTGTCCCACCCCTATACAGTTCCCTGGTGTCTATTCCCCCCTCCCTCCCCTATACAGTTCCCTGGTGTCTAGTGGTCCTCCCTCCTCTATACAGTTCCCTGGTGTCTAGTGGCCCCTCCCTCCCCTATACAGTTCCCTGGTGTCTAGTGGCCCCTCCCTCCCCTATACAGTTCCCTTGTGTCTAGTGGCCCCTCCCTCCCCTATACAGTTCCCTAGTGTCTAGAGGCCCCCTCCCTCCCCTATAGTTCCCTGGTGTTTAGTGGCCCCTCCCTCCCCTATACAGTTTCCTGGTGTCTATTCCCCCCTCCCTCCCCTATACAGTTCCCTGGTGTCTAGTGGCCCCTCCCTCTCCTATACAGTTTCCTGGTGTCTAGAGGCCCCCTCCCTCCCCTATAGTTCCCTGGTGTTTAGTGGCCCCTCCCTCTCCTATACAGTTTCCTGGTGTCTAGAGGCCCCCTCCCTCCCCTATACAGTTTCCTGGTGTCTATTCCCCCCTCCCTCCCCTATACAGTTCCCTGGTGTCTAGTGGTCCTCCCTCCCCTATACAGTTCCCTGGTGTCTAGTGGTCCTTGTCCCACCCCTATACAGTTCCCTGGTGTCTATTCCCCCCTCCCTCCCCTATACAGTTCCCTGGTGTCTAGTGGTCCTCCCTCCCCTATACAGTTCCCTAGTGTCTAGTGGCCCCTCCCTCCCCTATACAGTTCCCTGGTGTCTAGTGGCCCCTCCCTCCCCTATACAGTTCCCTAGTGTCTAGTGGCCCCTCCCTCCCCTATACAGTTCCCTAGTGTCTAGTGGCCCCTTCCTCCCCTATACAGTTCCCTAGTGTCTAGTGGCCCCTCCCTCCCCTATACAGTTCCCTGGTGTCTAGTGGCCCCTCCCTCCCCTATACAGTTCCCTGGTGTCTAGTGGCCCCTCCCTCTCCTATACAGTTTCCTGGTGTCTATTCCCCCTCCCTCCCCTATACAGTTCCCTGGTGTCTAGTGGTCCTCCCTCCCCTATACAGTTCCCTGGTGTCTAGTGGTCCTTGTCCCACCCCTATACAGTTCCCTGGTGTCTAGTGGCCCCTCCCTCCCCTATACAGTTCCCTAGTGTCTAGTGGCCCCTCCCTCCCCTATACAGTTCCCTAGTGTCTAGTGGCCCCTTCCTCCCCTATACAGTTCCCTAGTGTCTAGTGGCCCCTCCCTCCCCTATACAGTTCCCTGGTGTCTAGTGGCCCCTCCCTCCCCTATACAGTTCCCTGGTGTCTAGTGGCCCCTCCCTCTCATACAGTTTCCTGGTGTCTATTCCCCCTCCCTCCCCTATACAGTTCCCTGGTGTCTAGTGGTCCTCCCTCCCCTATACAGTTCCCTGGTGTCTAGTGGCCCCTCCCTCCCCTATACAGTTCCCTGGTGTCTAGTGGCCCCTCCCTCTCATACAGTTTCCTGGTGTCTATTCCCCCTCCCTCCCCTATACAGTTCCCTGGTGTCTAGTGGTCCTCCCTCCCCTATACAGTTCCCTGGTGTCTAGAGGCCCCCTCCTTCCCCTATAGTTCCCTGGTGTTTAGTGGTTTCCCCTACCTCCCCCATATCCCCGGTGATCTAGGGCTTCACCTCCTATATAGCTTCTCTGGTGGTCTAGAGTGGGCCAATTGTTATTGCAAAGTGGGAAAACCACCCGAGGGCCAAATCTTATGGCTCAGAGGGCCTAGGCTGACCAGGCATCCTCTTTTGCCGGGACAGGTCCACTTTTTACGACCAGTGGCGTAGCTAAGGAGCTGTGGGCCCCGATGCAAGTTTTGCATGGGGCCCCCCAAGCACTCTATATATGACAATTGATACGGCGCACCAAAATCTACCAATGGCAACTACAGTGTCACAGGTGCAAGAAGGGGATGGGGAACAGTTTGTTAATGATTACCAATATTCAAAGTATCTATAGAAGTGATTATTATGAGCACAGGACCAATAGAGAGCTAATAATGCAGTTGGAGGGCCCTTCAGGGCCCCTCTGGCTCAAGGGCCCCGATGCGGTCGCTACCTCTGCAACCCCTATTGCTACGCCCCTGTGTACGACCTGTCCTGGCCCTCCGCCCGGGTTTTTGAAACGTCTGGGTGAAGAGAGCTGAACACAGTGAGCCGAGCCGCCCCCCCCCCCCCCCCCCCAGGCAAGGCAGCTTTTCATTCAGTGATTTAGGGCAGGTCTGGTGTATTCAGGTTTGTTGTTGTAAGGCAATGTGAAACACTAGGCTAGCTGATAAAAGTGCAATTAGAGGGCAGGCAAGCTTGTAAATATACACAGAATGATGCAGAGCTTGCCTGGAGGGTCCCTGGGCAAATATCTGTCTGGTCTCTCCCCATTGTTATGACTGCATGTGTGGATAAGGCGTTAAAAAAGTTGAGAAGTTTTTGACAATCCCTAGACTCCAGGAGGGCTGCTTTCTGACTTGTGTGAGAGACTGGCCTCCTGTTTTCCTGCACTGCATCACAAACACCTTTGTTAGTGATTTAACTGAACACTTTGGGGTTAATTTAAGCTGAGATATCCAGCTTTCAGTATGGGCAAATGAATGGCAAAACGTTCAGTACAGCATGTTTAACTTGTCTTTTCTCAGCAGTTACAGTTTTAGGTTGAACAGAAGACATACAGCCATCCAGTTCAGCCAGAATACTAACTCATTGTCCTTAACTAGCATGGTTTTTACAGTCTTCTCTGGAGTTCTCACCATGATTGTCATTTGTCACCTGCCTGTGTGATTTTATTGCATTTTGTGAGGAAATCTTCTGCAAATCTGATTGCATTTTGTGGTCGGCCGCCGGCCCTCCACCACCATGTGGTCTGGGGAAAAAAAAAAATGTCCCTCCATGCTCAGCAGAAGTTGGACCGCACACTGCTAAGATCTTGTATATTTGGCCCCACCCATGACCACGCCCACATGCTGTTGTGATCGTCCTCTTTTTTTTGGAAATCAAAATAGAGGGCCAGATTTGGCCCCATGGGCCGGAGTTTGTCATGTATGTTCTAATGCTTTGTACACACGCTAGTCCACCGCCGGGTGCGCCGATCTTGTTAAAAGCCTTCCAATGGCTGTAAGACAGCGATTATCATCCATGTAGGCCGATCCACCGTGGCAGATCAGTTCTGGTGATAATCGCTGTTGGGGCACTTTTCCACTATGAAACGCAATCAATCGTGCGACAATGCGATCGCATTTCAAGCTAATGTCCACTAATGTGATTGCAGTTGAGCCACTACACTCAGTATAGAGAGCTCAGTCGCAAAATGCGGCAGGAGGACGATTGTGCTCGGGCCAAAATTGCAACACAATAATGGAAATGGACGCTGCCGCTTCCATTCGTTTTACTGTACCTGCGTTTTGCCATCCGTTAGCGATTGGAATCAGATCGCAAAACTCGGCCGTGGAAGAGGCCCCTTAGGGCTTTTTTCCACTATGAAACAATCGAGTTTCAATCTAATTTCAATTAATGCGATTGCCATTGAGCTATTAAAGTCAGTATAGTCGAGCTGAATCGCATACAAAACGCAGCAGGACAATGACTGCGCTCGCACCAAAATCGCAATGTAGTCGGATCGCACTAATGGAAATGGCCGCTGCCATTTCCATTCGTTTTACTGTGCCCTGCTTTTGCGATCCGTTATTGAGCGGTAACTCTATCTAGATCCTTCTCTTCACGCTTCTGCTCGAAATCCGTTCAGTAGACCGTCGTTGCTGAATTCAAAAGTGGTCTTATGTCATTTGTTCATTGCTAAGCATCATTTTGCTGCTGACACAGATCCTTGGTGTCCCGGGCCTAAGTTGGAATTTTGAGACACCCTAAAGAATTTTAGAAATTTGTTTTAACCCCTTGCCAAACGCTCCACTCCACTTCATCAGAAAAACATATTATTTGGGCTGTGTGCAAAATGAAATCACCATTTCTAATAACCTCTTATGACTAACAAATCTAGATTAAAAAAAACAAAATGTTTAATATACCGGTACATTAGCAGCTCCTCCCATCTCATCACAGCTCTCTGTGATGCTGCAAATATACAGAACCGCAAAGCAGAGCCAGAAGGGGGCAGGCTTGGGCATGAAAAGACATCAGAGAAGACAGACTCAGCTATAATGATTCCTGAGCAAAGCCAGACTGAATGCTCAGTCGGGGATTTTATCAGGGCTGTTAACAAGCAAGCTGAGCAGTGAAGGATGAAACAGAGAGCAGGGTAGGTGTTTTCTCTAATGTCCCCACTGATGTATATGGTAAATACACGAGGGTGCTTCATCTCTGGTTCACTTTAAAGGGAACCTAAACTGAGAAGGATGTGGATTTTTCCTTTTAAAATAATACCATTTGCCTGACTCTCCTGCTTATCCTGTGTGTCTAATACATTTAGTCACATCTCCTAGACAAGCATGTAGATCAGGTGACTGAAGTCAGACTGGATTAGCTGCATGCTTGTTTCAGGTGTATGATTCAGCCACTACTGCAGCCAAAGAGACCACCAGGACTGACAAGGAACTGGTATTGTCTAAGGCTGCTTACACACAGGGACGTTACAGGCGCACGTTAGTGCAACCTGTAACGCTCCCCCAACGCACAGCAATGTAACACAAGTGGGCTGTTCACACAGCCCACGTTGCGTTACATGTAACGCTGCACGTTCTCCCGAAAGTGCAGCATACTATAGCGTTACAGCGGCTTAAGCCACGTTAGACTGTCTGCACATGCTCAGTCAGTCATGTTGGGGAGGAGGGGAGAGCGGCCAGGCACATGGCTAATTAATATTCACTGCACTCAGTGACGTGCAGTGTTTACTTCCTGGAGCGGCCGCTCTGTGCGGCGATTGGCCGGCGGGACCACGTAATGCCGCAAGCGTCCAAGAGTACGCATCACGGCATCACGGACGCCAGAGTGAGCTGCACAACGCGGCTCACTCTGACGTCCACAACAGAGAGCACCAGGCCTTGCGTTAGGTGCACGTTATGCAACCATAACGTCCCCTAAAACACAACGTCCTGGTGGGAAAGTAGCCTTAAAGGAAACCTACATATTCCTCTCAGTTTAGGTTCACTTTAAGTGGTTAATATTTCAAAAATTCTCAATATCCTGGAGGGAGAACAAAAATGTGAGCAATGTCCATTCGCTTATTGATATTTTTATATTGTTGAAAGGCTCAAAAATGTCTTCCTGGATTAGACAAACTGTGACAGGAGATGTGATGCCAGTAGCAATGCCCTAATATCACTTGTCTCTTCCCAGGTGCGAGCAATCCGTCTGTCGTTTGTGGGGGAGATGGGCTGGGAGCTGCACATGCCCAGAGACGCCTGCGTTCCCGTCTACAGAGCCGTCATGGCGGCCGGCGCCAAATACGGCATCGCCAATGCTGGATACAGAGCCATCGACTCCCTCAGCATCGAGAAAGGTAACTGTCCTCTCGTCTAGCATACCACTGATCTGCTGCTCAGACTGAATGTGTCCCGCCCAGTAAGAGAAGTGCTACTCTGCATCCTCCCTATAGATACTGAGAATTACTCAACACACAGGAAGCCATACTGTGCAGCATCCATACATACATAATAAGAGCAGATACTGAGAATTACACCCGGCATACAGGACAAGAGAAGTCATACTGTGCAGCCTCCATACATACAGAATAAGAGCAGATACTGAGAATTACACCCGGCATACAGGACAAGAGAAGTCATACTGTGCAGCCCCCATACATACAGAATAAGAGCAGATACTGAGAACTACACCCGGCATACAGGACAAGAGAACTCATACTGTGCAGCCTCCATACATACAGAATAAGAGCAGATACTGAGAATTACACCCGGCATACAGGACAAGAGAAGTCATACTGTGCAGCCCCCATACATACAGAATAAGAGCAGATACTGAGAATTACACCCAGCATACAGGACAAGAGAAGTCATACTGTGCAGCCTCCATACATACAGAATAAGAGCAGATACTGAGAATTACACCCGGCATACAGGACAAGATAAGCCATACTGTGCAGCCTCCATACATACAGAATAAGAGCAGATACTGAGAATTACACCCGGCATACAGGACAAGAGAAGTCATACTGTGCAGCCTCCATACATACAGAATAAGAGCAGATACTGAGAATTACACCCGGCATACAGGACAAGGGAAGTCATACTGTGCAGTCTCCATACATACAGAATAAGAGCAGATACTGAGAATTACACCCGGCATACAGGACAAGAGAAGCCATACTGTGCAGCCCCCATACATACAGAATAAGAGTAGATACTGAGAATTACACCCAGCATACAGGACAAGAGAAGTCATACTGTGCAGCCTCCATACATACAGAATAAGAGCAGATACTGAGAATTACACCCGGCATACAGGACAAGAGAAGTCATACTGTGCAGCCCCCATACATACAGAATAAGAGCAGATACTGAAAATTACACCCGGCATACAGGACAAGAGAAGTCCTACTGTGCAGCCTTCATACATACAGAATAAAAACAGATACGGACATACTGTATCCGGGAAGTAGTACTGTGCAGCCTCCATACATACAGAATAAGAGCAGATACTGAGAATTACACCCAGCATACAGGGCAAGAGAAGCCATACTGTGCAGCCTCCATACATACAGAATAAAAACAGATACGGACATACTGTATCCGGGAAGTAGTACTGTGCAGCCTCCATACATACAGAATAAGAGCAGATACTGAGAATTACACCCGGTATACAGGACAAGAGAAGCCATACTGTGCAGCCTCCATACATACAGAATAAGAGCAGATACTGAGAATTACACCCGGCATACAGGACAAGAGAAGCCATACTGTGCAGCCTCCATACATACAGAATAAGAGCAGATACTGAGAACTACACCCGGCATACAGGACAAGAGAAGTCATACTGTGCAGCCTCCATACATACAGAATAAGAGCAGATACTGAGAATTACACCCGGTATACAGGACAAGAGAAGCTATACTGTGCAGCCTCCATCCATACAGAATGAAAGGAGATACTGAGAATTACACCCGGCATACAGGACAAGAGAAGCCATACTGTGCAGCCTCCATACATACAGAATAAGAGCAGATACTGAGAATTACACCCGGCATACAGGACAAGAGAAGTCATACTGTGCAGCCCCCATACATACAGAATAAGAGCAGATACTGAGATCTACACCCGGCATACAGGACAAGAGAAGTCATACTGTGCAGCCCCCATACATACAGAATAAGAGCAGATACTGAGAATTACACCCAGCATACAGGACAAGAGAAGCCATACTGTGCAGCCTCCATGCATACAGAATAAGAGCAGATACTGAGAATTACACCCAGCATACAGGACAAGAGAAGCCATACTCTGCAGCCTCCATGCATACAGAGCAGATACTGAGAATTACACCCGGCATACAGGACAAGAGAAGCCATACTGTGCAGCCTCCATACATACAGAATAAGGGCAGATACTGAGAATTACACCCGGCATACAGGACAAGAGAAGCCATACTGTGCAGTCTCCATACATACAGAATAAGAGCAGATACTGAGAATTACACCCAGCATACAGGACAAGAGAAGTCATACTGTGTAGCCCCCATACATACAGAATAAGAGCAGATGCTGGCATACAATATGCGGGAAGTAGTACTGTGCAGCCTCCATACATACAGTATAAGAGCAGATACTGAGATACAGGGTCGAGGAAGTAGTACTGTGCAGCCTCCATGCACACATCACAGGTGGGAAGCAGGACCGGAGATGATTCTGGTGACGTGTGGATCAGAGATGCTGATTGGCTGCCGCTATAGATTGAGTCGGGGGGGTAATTAGGCGGAGTCTTCTCATTAGTTGCAGAGTGATATTGACTTTAGTAAATGGAGACAGATTGTCTCGTCTGCAGTGATTGCCTCTGACACATTCCTTTACCTCGTTATTGTGACACGTGAAGATGAGGAATTGCCGCGGAGAGTTTGGCGCAGAGGTGAGCGCGGCGATGTAACGTGCGATCACACGGGAATCGTCTGACCGGCGTGGAACAGATGTGTGGACTTAATGAGATTCCCCCGGCGGCCCCCGTCTGACGTGACGCCTGTTCCTGCCAGCCGCTGCAGGGGGCGCCGCTAACGAGGCGGAGCGGTCGGGAAACGATGGCCGCCTCTCGGTGTCCAACTCTTATTACACAGGAACTGTAATGAAAATGTCATGAATGTTATGACAATATTCATTTCTAAATTTAGTCAAGTTTTGCTATTGTATAATCTTTCCTCTCCCTGATTTACATTCAGAAATGTATCATAGGTAGTGACATATTTAGTCCTGTCAGGTGATCTCTGTAGAATGTTGATTCACTGAGAGTTCTAATATCAGTAGAAAATATCTCTGGTCTCCCAGAATGCTCTTAGGGGGAGAATTACAATGAACAGCCTCAGCTGTGACATCACTTGGTAGGTGGGGTTACATAGCAATATACAGCAATATATAGATATAGGAAGTGTTTTTGATGCTGAAACCAAGAAAATTAACATAAAAGTGGGTATCCTGAGTAATTGAAGGCATTCTGCTAAACGTCACTACAGGGCCTCTTTAATCAGAACCAGTAACCCCTGTATCCTTAAAGATTGTGCATGCCCCCCTTTGTGCACCCCCGCCGCTTGCATGTCCCCTCGCAGCACGCACCACTGCGGCACACGCGCTCCCCTTGTCATTATTAAAGAGGAACTGTCGCAAAAATCATACAATTTAAAACGCATACAAATAAGAAGTAAATTTCTTCCAGAGTAAAATGAGCCATAAATGACTTTTCTCCTATGTTGCTGTCACTCACAGTAGGTAGTAGAAACCTGACAGAAGTGACAGGTTTTGGACTAGTCCATCTCTTCATAGGGGATTCTCAGCGTGGCCTTTATTCTTTATAAAGACATTCCCTGAAAAAGATTTATACAAAGATGCTGGCCAGCCTCCCTGCTCGCTGCACACTATTTTGGCAGTTGGACAGAGCAACTGCCATTCACTGAGTGCTTTTAAAAATAAAGTAAACCCTGAGAACCCCCCTATGAGAAGATAGGCTAGTCCAAAACCTGTCGGTTATTTCAGATTCCTACTAACTACTGTAAGTGACAGCAACATAGGAGAAAAGTGATTTATGGCTCATTTTACTCTGGAAGAAAGTTACTTCTTATTTGTACCGTACGCGTTTTACATTTTTAGGATTTTTGCGACCGTCCCTCTTTACCCAGGCAGTTGTAATGTGTGCATGCATCCCTGCATCCACTCTGTACATATTACAGCTGCCTTTTAGATATATCAATGAACAGGTCCTGATTTTCATTACAGCAATCTCACAGCTGGTTTATATCAATGCCAATACTTTTGTACATTTCCGATCAGGTGCCCCATCACCAGCCACTAACTGCTGCCCAGACCACCGTATTGCTATAACTCATCTGTCTGTACCCTCCCTCTTTGTAGGTCATTCAGCCTGCCAGGATATGGAGGCTGCCATAGTTATTTCCTTATAAGCCATACCAGTTGCCTGGCTGTCCTGCTGGTCCTCTGCCTCTAATACTTTCAGCCATAGCCCCTGAACAAGCATGCATATCAGGTGACTGAAGTGTGATTATCCGCATGCTTGTTTCAGGTGTGATTCAGATGCTACTGCAGCCAAATAGATCAGCAGGACAGCCAGGCAACTGGTATTGTTAAAAAGGAAATAAAATTGGCAGCCTCCATAGTCTTCTGACTTCAGGATGATCCTACAGGGAACATTAAAGTGATCAGTGAACTGATGGCTGTTGGAATACATTAGTTGTGTGCTGTGTAACGCATGTCTGCTGTATTTGTGTGCGATCGCAGGATACCGCCACTGGCACGCCGACCTGCGTCCGGATGACACGCCTCTAGAGGCCGGCCTTGGCTTTACCTGCAAACTGAAATCCAGCACCCCCTTCCTGGGCCGCACCGCTCTGGAGACGCAGAAAACAGAGGGGCTCCCCAAACGTCTGGTGGGCTTCACCATCAACGAGTGAGTATTTCTCTGTATTCCCTCTAATATTCCACATTATTATTATTATTATTATTATTATTATTATATATTAGCAGTAAAAAGTATGTGAACCCTTTGGAATTATACGGATTTCTGCACAAATTGGTCATAAAATGTGATCTGATCTTCATCTAAGTCACAACCATAGACAATCACAGTCTGCTTACACTAATACCACACAAATAATTTAATGTTTCCATGCTTTTATTGAACACACCATGTAAACATTCACAGGGCAGGGGGGAAAGGTATGTGAACCCTCTGGATTTACTAACCAGATCAGCCTCCTTTGGCAGCAATAACTTAAACGTGCACAACAGCTGGGAGTAATTTTTGACCATTCCTCTTTCAGAACGGTTTCAAATTCACCATTGTTCTTGGGATGTCTGGTGTAAATCGCTCTCTTGAGGTCTTGCCACAGCATCTCAGTCGGGTTGAGGTCAGGACTCTGACTGGGCCACCACATAAGTCATATCTTCTTCTGTTTAAGCCATTCTGTTGTTGATTTACTTCTATGCTTTGGGTCGTTGTCCTGTTGCAACACTCATCTTCTGCTGAGCTTCAGCTGGTGGACAGATGGCCTTAAAGGGGTTGTGTAGGCGTGTTGAAGATAAAAAGACACATACCTGGGGCTTCTATTAGCTCCCTGTAGCCGTAATGTCCCACGCCGTCCTCCTCCAAACCGCCGTTCCCGGCTCCGGGCAATTTGGCTGACAAGACAAATTATGCGCGCTCCAGCTCGCGGAAGCTTACTGCGCAGTCGCAGTACAAAGTTTTCTTGTACTGCGCAGTAAGCTTCCATTGACTCGCGCAGGAGCAAGCAAGCGCATGGCCACGACCGCACAGCCGCAGTTGATGACTTGCCGCGCTAGACCGGGGCCGGCGGCGGAGAATGGCGGCGTAGGACATTACTGCTACAGGGGGCTGATAGAAGCCCCAGGTAAGTGTCTGTTTTTACTTCAACTCCACACCCCCCCCCCCCCCCCCCCACCACCACCACCACCACCAACACACACACACACACTTTAAATTCTCCAACAAAATGTCTTGATAAACTTGGGAATTTATTTTTCCTTTGATGATAGCAATCCGTCCTGGCCCCGGCGCAGCAAAGCAGCCCCAAACCATGATGCCCCCACCACCATACTTCACAGTTGGGATAAGGTTTTGATGTTGGTGTGCTGTGCCCGGTTTCTCCTCACTTTGCTTTCATCTGTCCACAGAATATTTTGCCAGGACTGCTGTGGAGCATCCAGGTGCTCTTTTGTAAACTTTAAATGTGCAGCAATGTTTTTTTGGACAGCAGTGGCTTCCTCTCTGGTATCCTTCCATCAACTCCATTCTTGTTTAGTGTTTTATGTATCCTAGATTTAACAGCAGGAGCATATATCTGGGTAATATAGCGCCTATGGCAGGCCTGGATTTACATCACAGGAGCCTATAGGCACAGATGTCCTGGCACCCTAGACTCCGCCCTCCATGCATGCAGGCCCAGATTTACATCACAGGAGCCTATAGGCACGATGTCCTGGCACCCTAGACTCTGCCCTCCATGGACCTACAAACCCTACCAAACTGCACAGCAAGAGTGCTGGCTGGCCCAGCTGTCACTTCTCCCTTACTTCCCTTGCCTGTCATAGGTAGCTACAGGTGCCCCTTAGTATTAGGTATCCAGAGGTACCCTCAGTAGCTAGAGGTGCCCCAACTGAAGGGAGATCTCATCATCAGTAGAATGCAGAGAGCTGGGTGAGGAACCTCTCATTTACACTCTGCTTTGGACTCTGCATAGGGAAGGGGGGGGGGCAGGAGGCATTCAGGGAGCAAAATAAGCCACCTTTCCATCATCAGGCGCCTGTAGGCACGTGCCTACAGTGCCTTATGGTAAATCCGGCTCTGGCCTATGGCAAACACTGAAATTGCCCCCTCCCTTCCTCAGTCAGAGTCCCCTTCCCCTCTAAAAACAGCATCCTTTCTTGCATACATGTGTTATGGTTGCCTGTGTGTTTAGGATCGGGATATTGCCTAGGTTACAGTTTTAAAGATGGCTCCCGTTATTCACTCTCTGTCCTCTTTTCTACCACTAAGCCCTACATGTGTTGAAGTGGACCTGAACACAAAATGTCCTCTCTGCTCTAAAAGATACGCCACAACATAACCTTTAAACGAAAAACATTTCTCTGTTACAGCTGATAGAAATCCTGCAATAAATCTGCAGTGTTTCTACTTCCTGCTTTCATGGAAGCGGACATATTGTTTACCTCCTGTACTTTTAAATGGCTTTATCTGCCATCTCTGCCTCAGCAGTCATGTGACACAGGGGAGAGATCATATTAAACTTGTGATTAGACACAGATGAGAGGGAATTAGACAGGCTAAACTCTCTAAATACATACAGGGTGCATTCCTCTATGTATTTCTTCAGTCTTATGCAAGAGTTCAGGTCTACTTTAAGTAGCCATGTTCCCCAGATAAGAGTTAATCTGATCTGAGGTCTGAATGACAGGGAGGCAAGGGGGCAGGCATGGGGTGCAGCACAGGGCAGACATGGAGCCCATGGTGCTGTGGCGCCCGTGGCACAAGCCATGACTGCACCCCTCTAGATACGCCTCTGGCTAACAGGGATGTTAGCTAAAGACTTACAAAAGTCTCTGGCATATGCTGACACTCTAGGATTCTTACTCACCTCATTGAGCATTCTGCGCTGTGCTCTTGCAGCCATCTTTACAGGACGGCCACTCCTAGGGGGAGTAGCAGCAGTGCTGAACTTTCTCCATTTATGGACCATTTGTCTTGCCGTGGACTGATGACCAGCAAGGCTTTTGATATACTTTTTTTTTTTTTTTAACCCTTTCCAGCTTAATTGCAAGTTAACAGTTCTTAATCGTAGGTCTTCTGCGAGCACTTTTGTGCGAGGCATCATTCACATCAGGCAATGCTTCTTGGGAAAAGCAAATCCAAAACTGGTGTGTGTTTTTTATAGAGCAGAGCAGCTGTAACCAACACCTCCAATCTCATCTCACTGATTGGACTCCAGCTGGCTGACACCTCACTCTAATTAGCTCTTGGAGATGTCATTAGTCTCGGGGGCTCACATACGTTTTCCACCTGCACTGTGAATGTTTACATGGTGTGTTCAATAAAAATATGGAAACATTCAATTGTCTGATTTTGGTTTAAAGAGAACCAGAGATGAAGCAACCTCATGTATTTTACCTTATAAATCAGTGGGAACATGACAGTAAACACCTAATCTGCTCTTTGTTACATTGTTCTCTGTTTAATTTGCCTGTTATCACCTCTAAGATAAGAATCCCGACTAAGCAGTCGGTCTGGCTTTGCTACAGAATAATTATAGCTGAGACTGTGTTCTTTGCTGTCTTCAAGTCCAAGCCTGCCCCCTGCTGGCTTTGCTCAGGAATCATTATAGCTGAGTCAATATAGCAAAGCCAGACTCAATGCTCAGTCCGGGATTCTTATCTCAGCTAGATAACAGACACTTTTAGCAGTGAGGATGGAACAGAGAGCATGGTAAATGTTTTCTCTAATGTTCCCACTGATTTCTATGGTAAAATACACAAGGGTGCTTCGTCTCTGGTTCACTTTAAGCAGACTGAGTGTGTATTATTGTGACATATATGGATTTCTGCACAAATTGGTCTGATCTTAATCTAATTCCAAAAGGTTCACATACTTTTTACTGCTACTGTATATATGTTGTGTGTCCTGTATGCCGGGTGTAACTCTCAGTATCTGCTCTTATTCTGTATGTATGGAGGCTGCACAGTATGGCTTCTCTTGTCCTGTATGCCGGGTGTAATTCTCAGTATCTGCTCTGTATGCATGGAGGCTGCACAGTATGGCTTCTCTTGTCCTGTATGCCGGGTGTAATTCTCAGTATCTGCCCTTATTCTGTATGTATGGGGGCTGCACAGTATGGCTTCTCTTGTCCTGTATGCCGGGTGTAATTCTCAGTATCTGCTCTTATTCTGTATGTATGGGGGCTGCACAGTATGACTTCTCTTGTCCTGTATGCCGGGTGTAATTCTCAGTATCTGCTCTTATTCTGTATGTATGGGGGCTGCACAGTATGACTTCTCTTGTCCTGTATGCCGGGTGTAATTCTCAGTATCTGCTCTTATTCTGTATGTATGGAGGCTGCACAGTATGACTTCTCTTGTCCTGTATGCCGGGTGTAATTCTCAGTATCTGCTCTTATTCTGTATGTATGGAGGCTGCACAGTATGGCTTCTCTTGTCCTGTATGCCGGGTGTAATTCTCAGTATCTGCTCTTATTCTGTATGTATGGAGGCTGCACAGTATGGCTTCTCTTGTCCTGTATGCCAGGTGTAATTCTCAGTATCTGCTCTTATTCTGTATGTATGAAGGCTGCACAGTATGGCTTCTCTTGTCCTGTATGTCGGGTGTAATTCTCAGTATCTGCTCTGTATGCATGGAGGCTGCACAGTATGGCTTCTCTTGTCCTGTATGCCGGGTGTAATTCTCAGTATCTGCTCTTATTCTGTATGTATGGAGGCTGCACAGTATAGCTTCTCTTGTCCTGTATGCTGGGTGTAATTCTCAGTATCTGCTCTTATTTTGTATGTATGGAGGCTGCACAGTATGACTTCTCTTGTCCTGTATGCCGGGTGTAATTCTCAGTATCTGCTCTTATTCTGTATGTATGGGGGCTGCACAGTATGGCTTCTCTTGTCCTGTATGCCGGATGTAATTCTCAGTATCTGCTCTTATTCTGTATATATGGAGGCTGCACAGTATGGCTTCTCTTGTGCTGTATGCCGGGTGTAATTCTCAGTATCTGCTCTTATTCTGTATGTATGGGGGCTGCACAGTATGGCTTCTCTTGTCCTGTATGCCGGATGTAATTCTCAGTATCTGCTCTTATTCTGTATGTATGGAGGCTGCACCGTATGGCTTCTCTTGTGCTGTATGCCGGGTGTAATTCTCAGTATCTGCTCTTATTCTGTATGTATGGGGGCTGCACAGTATGGCTTCTCTTGTCCTGTATGCCGGGTGTAATTCTCAGTATCTGCTCTTATTCTGTATGTATGGAGGCTGCACAGTATGGCTTCTTCTTGATGGAGCAGAGTGTTGTGTACACGCAGATACGCACTCAGTATAACAAGTTAGAACTCTTTCCTGAAGAAAAACATGCAGAGATGCATCATACACCACCATCAGGAAATGCAGCTTACATAAAACCGAGAGGAGCACAGAGTGAATACAGGAAATCACAATACCATAGAGATCTTCACATCATTCTACAGAGAGTGACATCTTGTGGTTGCTTTACTGTACTGCAGTTTTAATGTTGTTACAACCAACACTCCTGATCGCCTCTGTGATTGTCTCTCTCAGGAAGGTTCCTTTCTTTGGCTTGGAGGCGATATGGAGGAACGGGGTCGCTGTAGGTCACATCCGAAGAGCTGACTTTGGTTTTGCGATAAATAAAACCATTGCGTACGGCTACATCAGGAACCCGGACGGCGGGCCGGTACGTACAACCTCCTGGATTCTTATGGAAGGTGATGGTGGGAGGGATGGGAAACGAGGGACACAAATCTAAACTATCCGGGGATTCTACCTCCTCCACACTATACAAATAGTTTTTTTGCCGTCTTTGTCACCCTTGGGGAGAATTTCCCACATCCTCTCTGGGCAGGAAGTCATGGAAATTCCCCCCAGAAGGGGGCAGAAGACAGGAATACAAGTCCAAAGGAAGGGTGTAACTAACTCTAGAGCGGCCAATCAGCATTCAGATTCTGGCACAAGGGGCGTCGGCCTGAGCTGAGAATAATAATCTCCTGTTATTCGCGGTGTGTTCGGCCCGTCAGCGTCCGCGAGGTCTGTAGACAATAAATACGCACGTTCGGTAAGCGGCACAGTTACGATGCAGCAATTAAGTCGTTTTCCTGATTTCTGTCTTTCTTACGAAGGCCGCGATCCCCGCTGAGACATAATGTGTAATTTAGCAGCTACAGGCGCTATCTTTTCAGCCGCGTTCTACTTAACAAGCCAACCTTAATGGGCAGAGTTAGTCGGGTAATTAACCGCCCACGGAAGAGTCTGTTTATCTGCGACAAACAACGCGGTGCCCACTGTGTGCATAGCAGCCGCATACAGGTGCAGGAAATGGAACGTCTTCTCTGTAACCCTTCGTCCGCCTGCCGTTATGAAGAAGATCCAATACACGATGTAAAAAAGAGGACCTTAGGCTAAGAACTTCTTCTAAAAGATAAACAGCATAATGACCTTTAAATAAAAACATTACTTTGTTACAGCTGATACAAACCCTGCAATAAATTTGCAGTGTCTATTTCCTGCTTTCATGGAAGCAGACATAGGGTTAACATCCTGTGTTTACAAATTGGCTGTTCTGCCATGGCAGAGAAGATTCCTGATCTGACACAGCTGAGAGATCAAATTACAACCTGTGATTAGTCACAGATGAGGCGGAATTAGACATAAATAGCCACAGGGTGCATTTCTCTGTTTTCTTCTGTCCTGTGCAAGAGTTAAGCTCCACTTTAAGCCTCTTGAATAAAGTTGGTCGATAACTAACTATGGGCCAGATTTATTGGCAGTTACTGACATTACTGACAATTTTTTTCTTCTGAAACTGTTCTAACCAGCAGATGGAACAGTTCTGCATGATAGTAAGAAACTTCAAATCCTACATAATAGCTAAAAACAGTTTAGCGTGGATTTCAAGAGCTGCACTACAGTTAAGAAAAGTGCAAATCCATCCCTAAACTGCTGCAGATTAAGAAGTGCTTCATAGCAGTTCTCCAGATAGTGCAGCAGTGCAGGCTAGATGTGATTTGTGAAGGGCTCCTCCCCCTCAGAGTCTGCTGACAGCAGATGTGTTGGTTACCTCAGCAACAGTAATTTCCCTCACACACTGCACTGCCTGAGAGACCTTCCTAACTCCTCCTATTCCTAACAGTTTAAGAAGGAATCTGCACTATTTAATGGTTTCTTAGGATGTCTGAGACCGTTCTGGGTCTCCATCCCAGACAGGCATTATTAGTCACAGGTGTGTATGCACCTTTCCAGTAGCATGCCTCCTGATTTTTGAGATAAGACACACCCCATGCCACACCTCTAACCACGCCCCCACCACACCCCTAATCAGTAATACCAGAAAGAACTCCGAAGCAAAAGACGCAGTTTTATCATTCGGACCACACTGGTTCTCTCTGCCATCAAGAAATATATCAATTTAAATGATAGAAATAACATTTAGAGAATATTAAACACTTTCAGTAGAAAAATACACATTTGTACACAGATCTGTACGTCCTGAAAGAGTGACAAATGGGGAGGAAAGAGGAACAGAGGAACTGGGATCTCAGAGGGACTGTCCCTGCTAAATAGGGACAGTTGGAAGCCTTGGCATAGGTGGGTTTTATAAAATGCTTTCTCTTTAAAGGTAGGCGAATGTGATCCCTCCCCTGCGTCTGAAATGCAACGCGTCAGGCTTGTGGGTGGAGCCATGCAAATCGTTCTGTTTTCTATGAGCTGGGTGTACCTATAGCCTTCAGACAGAATTATCGGTGTGTTTTTATAAGTGGACAAGGAAATGGCAACCACCTGATCTCGGCTAAAAACTCGCACGAAGCCAGTGCATTTCAACGTGAGGCGGGGCAAATGCCAGCAGAATAGATGGGGCTGAGTGTTTTTTTTTTTTTTTTTTTTACCTGACAGATTTCAGTTTTTTTCCACATTATGCCTACGTTCCCAATCCTAACTTATTTTGCCACATCCGCGATGGCAAACACTATTTAAGAACAAAAGCAGAATGATGAAGAGTCCAGGAACCGCAGGGCAAAACGCCTTGTCATGTGTGCGCCTTACCTCACTCGCCGCGCCCACTCCATCCTGCGCTGCGCCTTCGTCCCTCTCCTAAGTAACAGACCACAGGGCGTCCGTACAACACTCAGCCTGGAGAGTCTGGGAACCGCAGGGCAAAACGCCATGTCATATGTGCGCCTTACCTCATTCGCCCCGCCCACTCTATCCTGCACTGTGCCTTATGTTCCTCCGCCCCTCTCCGAAGTATCAGAACATAGAGCGTCTGTACAGCACTCAGCCCCAAACTGTTGCCCGAGAGATTGGATCCCGATCCATGCAGGGGATAGTCGCTGTACCTGGTTATGAGGCTTTTAGTCACTGACAAATCTCTGCGTCTCGGGGAGACAGGCTGGAGACGCGAGGGTTAATTTCTCATGTAAGCGACATCTATAGAGCGGAAACCATTAGAACGATTTTGCAAATTGACGTGAATTGAGGTGTTAAGCCTCTAAACTCACATTAAGCTCCATTCTTGTCTCTAAACTTGGAATAAATGACGTTGGATGAGGTCTATTTATATGAAATAGCGATGCAATGAGCCAAGCATCAACCTACTCATTACAGGAGCTAATTCTGGTGGAGGGGGGAGGAGGCATGACTGAAAGACCTGCTACCTATGAGGGGGAGGAGGACAGCCATAACTGATGGGAACTGAGGGAAAAGGACCTGTTACCTATAAAGGGAGTGGCAGGAGATCAGCCATAACTGATGGGAACTGAGGGAAGAGGACCTGTTACCTATAAAGGGAGTGGCAGGAGATTAGCCATGACTGACTGCAACTGAGGGAAGAGGACCTGTTACCTATAAGGGGAGGGGCAGAGGGCAGCCATGACTGACTGGAACTGAGGGAAGAGGACCTTTTACCTATGGGGGGAGGAGGCATGACTGATTGGCACAGAGAAGGGGACCTGTTACCTGGGGGGGGGCAGCCATGACTGACGGGCACAGAGAGAAGAGGACCTGTTACCTATGGGGGGGGAGGAGGGCAGCCATGACTGACGGGAACTGAGGGAAGAGGGCCTGTTACCTATAAAGAGGGGAGGAGGGCAGCCATGACTGATGGGCACAGAGAGAAGAGAACCTGTTACCTATATGCATCATATACTGCGGAGGAGGTCTGTCTGAAGCTTCTCAGCCAGAAAGCTGTTCATGTAATGTTGGCATCAGAGTCCTTCATATGGTCACATGGTTCCCTCCAATAACAGGAAATCATCATTTTGAGCAGGAAGGGTGGAGACTAGATGGTGGTAGGTGTGGACTGGAGGAGGCGAGTGGTGACTGGAAGGAGATGAGTAGAGACTGTAGGAGATGGATGGAGGGTGGAGACTGTAGGAGAGGGGTGGAGGCTGTTGGAGATGGATGGGTGGAGACTGTAGGAGAGGGGAGGAGGCTGTAGGAGTTGGATGGAGGGTGGAGACTGTAGGATATGGATGGGGGTGGAGACTGGAGGAAATTTGTGAAGACTGTAGAAGATGTATGGAGGTTGGGGACCGTAAGGGATGGAAGGTGGAGACTGTAGGAGATGGCTGTACACTGTAGGAGATGGATAGAAGGTGGATAGTGGAGGTGATGGTGCAGGGTGGATACTGTAGGAGATGGGTGGAGGTGGGGGACTGTAGGAGATGGATGGAGACTGTTGAAGATGGACGGAGGGTGGAGACTGTAGGAGATGGGTGGAGGTTGGGGACTATAGGAAATGGGTGGCGATTGGAGGAGATGGGTGGAGGTGGAGGGCTGTAGGAGATGGGTAAAGACTGTATGATATGGATAGAGGGTGGAGACTGGAGACTGATGGAGATGGGTAGAGATTGCAGTAGACAGATGGAGGGTGAAGACTGGAATATACAGGCGGAGTATGTAGACTGGGGAAGATGGGTGGAGACTGGGCAGATACAGAGTAGAGGATTAGGTGGTGGAGGGTGGAGTATACGGTTGGTGGGCGGTGAAGGGGGAGATGGGTGGGGGAGACTGGAGGACATGGATAAAGGGGGGAGACTGAGGGATATGGTGGAGACTGGTGGAGGGTGGAGACCGGGGGACATGGATAGAGGGTGGAGACCGGGGGAGAGGAGTGAAGACCTGACCGTTTTTTTTGGCACTGTAGTTGGACTCTGATCACAATTTCTGGGTAAACAAATCTCTGCAGGACAGAATAGCCTCATAACTGCCAAGCATGACTGCAGCTGGTCAGTGAGAAGCTAATCTATTTGGCAAGCATGCAAACTGAATGCAGTTTGGAATTTGGCCAATTACAATTCTGGTGAAATGCATCTAATTGGCCCTTATACACCTTATCGCCTGGCAGAGATCAGGGCTCGATCCCTCGAATGACATTACAGGGCGGAGGCTGTATAGTCTGTATGCTAATCACATGTTCTGATGCTATGCAGGGGGAGGCGCTAATAGGAGGGGTGAGTGGGGTAGAACATGGCTCGGTGGGCTGATCGGTGTCCTGGCCATTGAGAGGGTCAGGTGCTGCTGTACTCTCACTAGAGTAGATTCTCGACACAGGTGGTCATTATCAGCCGTGTTTAATATAATGTGTACAGCTTAAAGAGGGCCATACACTGGTCGATTTTAGCGTTCAATCGGATGAATTGATCGATCGGCCGCAAATCTTTGCATGTTCAGCAGATCGATCGATTTGGTCAGTTTTCGATCGATGGAAAATCTTGGTCGATCTGCTGCCAGATGGCCCAGAGAGTTGCATTGGGTCTAATGGTCCAATAATGCATTTAGATCGCTTTTCCAATAGATTTCATTCTGAGATCTATTGGAAATCTGTTCCTAGTGTGTGGCACACATCAGATACATTCCTGCGAGATTCAACTTCACAGGTATCTGCCAGAAATCTATCTGATGGTCGAATCTGCTGCAAATCTGAGTGTATGGCCACCTTTAGACCATGTCCATCCACGAAGGGACGTAATGCTGGGAATACATGGGTTGATTTTGCCGCTCGATTCCACGCCCGATTGTTTTCTGCGGGCGAGTCTCTTCTCTTCCATCAGTTTTTCTTATTTTTTCCCATTGTCCTCCATGCAAAATTGAGCGTGGAAACGATCGGGCGCGAGATCGGACATGTCGGAAATTATCTATCGAGCCATATAAATGGCTCCGAATCTAACCGTGTATTCCCAGCATTACGCAGACAGCACAATGCAGTTTATATCATGCGCTGATCTCTGCAGAGGAGGAATAAGCATACATGTATTCAGAGGATATAATAAAACGATTGCGAAGTATGCACTGAAAACCTTCCCTATGAAAGGACAGGAAGCAACGCAAGGTCGCGGTTTTTCATACTGGATATCGCTGAATATGTTGCCAAGTAACGGAACAGTGAAGTTCTTTTATTTTGCCGTATTTATCAGACGTGTGTAACGCAATGCTGGCCCTCCTGAAACCGTAAAAATAAGGCAAATGTAGAAGTAATCTAAAGGTAGGAAAACATTAGTATTTCAGTCATTCATCAACTGCTTGTTCTTCCCCCGCTAACTGACCCCCATATTGTGAACATATTCATGCAGCTGCCTAATCGGCCAATCATGTGGCAGCATGGGCATGCATAAACTCCCACATCTACAGATCAGGAGCTTCAGTTAGCGTCCAAATCCATTGCCAGAATGCCAGAGGATGGGGGGGGGGGGGGGGGAGAGATGTGATCTTACAGACTGGTTTGGGAATTTCTGTAACTGCTGATGTTCTTGCATTCTCATGCATAATAGTTTCTGGAGTTCACTGAGGATGGTAATCATCCAGTGAATAGTATACACGCACTCTCACTCCTTCAAGTCAGAAAAAGGTGTTAGCAGAAGGCTGAAATGCCATTTTTTGTCACTTCAGAACCACCAAACAAGGGAAAGGGGGGGGGGGGGAGGGGCCTTTGTCACCATTTATCGACGGAAAAAACTTTTTTTTTTTTTTTCTTCTCACATCTTTAGTTTTGTCTCAGTCAAAACAAAAACACAACACCAGGGCACTTGAACAACGGACATCCACACAAAGTGTTTCAATCAGGCTATACGTATGTATACTATACTATCTATCTAAATCGTATCATTATTCACTACTATTTATGATTGTTTTTTTTTTAATCGAGTGTTCCAGTTTCCTGAGGCTGATTTGCGAGATTCTCGTGGACCGATTGGACATTCAATGAAAATCTCTCTAGATTGTTAGTGAGGCCCAGTGCACACTAAAACCGCTAGCAGATCTGCAATATGCTAGCGGTTTTTGGAGCAGATTTCAGAGCGGTTTTAGGCATAGAGAGGTTTTCTAAACATGCCTAGCGGTTTTGGTTGCGTTTTTGTGTAGCAGATTCCAAATATTGTTACAGTAAAAGCTGTTACTGAACAGCTTCTGTAACAAAAACGCCTGGAAAACCGCTCTGATCTAGCGTTTCCAGAGCGGTTTGGGTTTTTCCTAAACATTACATTGAGGCAGAAATGCTTCTGCAAACCGCAAACATGCAGCAGAAGCCATGTTTGCAGTTTGCTAAAAACCTCAAACCGCCAGTGTGCATCATCCCATAGAGATACATTAGCCAAGTGTTTTTACAGGCGGATGCGGTTGGCGGATCGCTGCTAAAACACGCTCGTGTGCACTGGGCCTGACAGATGCACTCATTCATACTCTGTAGTAATGATGGTCTAGATCTGCATAAATCTGCATGCAAACTGTATTTGCAAACCGTGAGCAGCTTGGAAATAGGCCCATTAAAAGCGACAGGAAATTAATGTGATTGGCGCAGATTCAGTTTCCTGTTTTTGTAGGCGTGGCAGGTCATCTTGCACAGCACAAGGATGAGGCCGTTTGAAGGTTTCGTACTTTTCTTTGGCTGTAACACGGCCCGGATAAATGATGTCTGTTCTTGTGCATCTAATAAATGAGTTCTGTACCGGACGGGGGCTATTGATCATCCCATCGATTAGCCAAGCTGAAGTTTATCATCGTGAGAGATGAAGTGTCTCGCCAATTAAACGTCGCTTCACTGTAGACGAATTTCACGATGCGGCGAATAATATCCCCCAATTTACCGCATTCCAATGTCAATCCCAAATCGGCATTTAAACTCCCACTTACAGGACAAGGCTTATGGCTTATTTTAGTCTTATGAGTTCAGAAGGGGTTTCCCCTGCTTGTATGGGTGACCGCACAGGGACCGAAACTTTCACCCGATAACATCACTTTCTTACAGTCTGCCAATTCTGAATTAGATATTTGCTAAAGGAATCTGGATTGAGGGGTGCAGTGCTGTGAATTGATTGCTAGGCTCATCGGTAGGATTGCCGGACATAAGAAGTGGAAGGGGTGTGGAGACTGCCGTATTTATTTCTCTACAATGCAGATTGCCTGGTTGTACAACTGATCCTCTGCCTCTAATATGTTTAGTCCTAGCCCCTGAACAAGCATGCAGCAGATCAGGTGCTCTGACTGAAGTCAGACTGGATTAGCTGCATGCTTGTTTCAGGTGTGTGATTCAAACACTACTGCAGCCAAAGAGACCAGCAGGTCTGCCAGGCAACTGGTATTGTTTAGCAGGAAATAAATATGGCAGCCTCCGTATATCTCTCACTTCAGTTGTCTTTTAAACACAGCCAGGCAGTTGCTTATTGCTGAATGTATCCGATATATTGAGGAATATAGGTTTATCATTTCTGGAGTTTTTTTAGGTAGTACAGATCAGCACACACTGTGCCTGTACTGATGGTAAACTAGCTGCAGCGTGTGCTGATCTCTGCTGCCTCCAGTATGTACAGTATAAGCTGTTACTCTGTGCCTGTACTGATGGTAAACTAGCTGCAGTGTGTGCTGATCTCTGCTGCCTCCAGTATGTACAGTATAAGCTGTTACTCTGTGCCTGTACTGATGGTAAACTAGCTGCAGCGTGTGCTGATCTCTGCTGTCTCCAGTATGTACAGTATAAGCTGTTACTCTGTGCCTGTACTCATAGTAAACTAGCTGCAGCGTGTGCTGATCTCTGCTACCTCCAGTATGTACAGTATAAGCTGTTACTCTGTGCCTGTACTGATGGTAAACTAGCTGCAGCGTGTGCTGATCTCTGCTGCCTCCAGTATGTACAGTATAAGCTGTTACTCTGTGCCTGTACTGATGGTAAACTAGCTGCAGCGTGTGCTGATCTCTGCTGCCTCCAGTATGTACAGTATAAGCTGTTACTCTGTGCCTGTACTGATAGTAAACTAGCTGCAGTGTGTGCTGATCTCTGCTGCCTCCAGTATGTACAGTATAAGCTGTTACTCTGTGCCTGTACTGATAGTAAACTAGCTGCAGTGTGTGCTGATTTCTGCTGCCTCCAGTATGTACAGTATGAGCTGTTACTCTGTGCCTGTACTGATAGTAACAGCTTATACCGTACATACTGGAGGCAGCAGAGATCAGCACACACTACAGCTAGATTACTATCAGTACAGGCACAGAGTAACAGCTTATACCGTACATACTGGAGGCAGCAGAGATCAGCTCACAATACAGCTAGTTTACTCTGTGCCTGTACTGATAGTAAACTAGCTGTAGTGTGTGCTGATCTCTGCTGCCTCCAGTATGTACGGTATAAGCTGTTGATAGTAAACTAGCTGCAGAGTAACAGCTTATACTGTACATACTGGAGGCAGCAGAGATCTGCACACACGGCAGCTAGTTTACTATCCGTACAAGCACAGAGTAACAGCTTATACTGTACATACTGGATGTAGCAGAGATCAGCACACATTGCAGCTAGTATATCATCAGTACAGGCACAGAGTAACAGCTTATACTGTACATACTGGAGGCAGCAGGGATCGGCACATTCTGCAGCTAGTTTACTATCAGTACAAGCACAGAGTAACAGCTTATACTGTACATACTGGGGGTAGCAGAGATCAGCACACATTGCAGCTAGTTTACTATTAGTACAGGCACAGAGTAACAGCTTATACTGTACATACTGGAGGCAGCAGGGATCAGCACATTCTGCAGCTAGTTTACTATCTGTACAGGCACAGAGTAACCGCTTATACTGTACATACTGGGGGTAGCAGAGATCAGCACACATTGCAGCTAGTTTACTATCAGTACAGGCACAGAGTAACAGCTTATACTGTACATACTGGGGGCAGCAGAGATCAGCACACACCGCAGCTAGTCTACTACCAGCACAGGCATATTAGTATACACACTGGGGTGACATGCTTGTATCTTATGAAGGGTGTAATATAAATAATGTAGGTATAGGCCCTGCTATGAGCCCATTTAGGTATAATTATAGGCGGCCGGCAGTAATTGGATGGAGCACCCTCGGACACAGGGAAAGGCCGATATTCTGCAGCTGCGGTCTCTCTCTCATTAGTTAGCAGAGATTTTACAAGCAGAATCCTTCCAGAGAAGTCTCAGGGGGACGGTGGAAGCGTCTGCCAGCAATTTATTGGTTGCCGAGTCTCGTAAAACGCACACTGATTATCAGAATGGGAGAGATGCAAACAGACACTCCGACTTAATTAAATTAAAGGGGAACGTCGGCCAAACTATTTTTTTTTCTAGCTTTAGCTGCAGCAGGAGGAAGAACGACCTTTGTGAGTTTTCCCTTTTTTTTTTTTCTGGGTCCTACCTTGGCTGGATTACAGTTTCTTTATCTCCAGATAAAGAGGACCTTTCCTGCCAGGGGGCGGGACTATGCACCGGAGGTTGGTGGACACGGAGCTCAGGGATAGATCAGAGACCCGGCAGGCAGTTAAAACTTTATTTAAAAAATGATCTTTGCTTGCTCGCTTTTGTGCAGCGATTCCAAAGCGATTTTGTGACTTTGCTTTGTATTGGAGCGCAAACCCTCCAGTAATGCCGCAGGACTCGCAATTGCGATTTGGCCGACCTACAAAGGAGCTAGACTCACTAGGAGACAAAGTAAAGTAATCTTTACTTACCTGGAGTGTCCTCCAGCCTCTAGTGGTCTTCTGGGTCCCCCTCAGCAGCTCCGGTCTCCAGTGTCCCGCTGGCCGTCCGCAACTCTCGCCAACCCATAGGCGGGTCGGTGCTTCTGCGCATGTACGGGCACGCCGGGATAGCTGTGTACGAACGCGCCTGTGTTGGGCGTGTACTACCCTGTCGCAGTGTGTGCCCGGTGACGTGGGTGCGCAGTAACCCAGACACGCTTTACTTTGTCATCTCGGGAGTCCTTTAAGGCTGGTTTCACAGTGAGACGTTACAGGCGCACGTTAGAGCAGCCTGTAACGCAGCCCACCGCACAGCAATGAAAAATCAATGGGCTGTTCACAGTGCCCACGTTGCGTTACATTGTAACGCTGCGCCACAAGACAACGTACTGTATGCAGTACTTTACACGTGGCAGAGCCGCGTTAGACTGTTTGCACATGCTCAGTAAAGTTGGGGAGGAGCGGAGAGCGGCCAGGCACCTGGCTAATTAATATTCACTGCACTCAGTGACCTGCAGTGTTTACTTCCTGGAGCGGCCGCTCTGTGCGGCGATTGGCCGGGCGGGACCACGTGATGCCGCATGTGTCCAAGAGTACGCATCACGGAGGCCAGAGTGAGCTGCACAACGCGGCTCACTCTGACGTCCACATCAGAGAGCACCAGGCGTTGCGTTAGGGGCACGTTATGCGACCTTAACGTCCCCTAAAACGCAACGTCCTGGTGTGAAACCAGCCTAAAGGACAAATTTAAAGGGGAAAAAAAAACCAACTTACCTGGGGCTTCCTCCAGCTCCTGGCAGCCGGTATGTCCATTGCCGCAGCTCTGATTTCCTGGGGTCCCCTCCGTTGCAGATGCCAACCGTGGGAGCATTTTAGTAGTTCTGCGCTTACGCAGATTGCTCCAGGCCATGCCCGCATAGGTCGGCATCTGCAACGGAGGGACTCCGGAGCTGGGATGAGGGACATACCGGCTGCCAGGGGCTGGGGGAAGCTTCAGGTAAGTAGTAGTCTTGTTTAGTTTTTTTCCTCGGACCTGATCATGATTTTTAATGGAAAAACAGGTGCTGAGGGAAGTGGTCATATTTACATAAAAACAATCATTAACCCTCTGCACACGACACTTACAACAAGCTGGAACACTAGAAGCATTAAAAACATTGCAAAACCATGTGGTTGAAAAAAGGGGATGTTGGCTTCCAAAATTGATTGCATGCAATAGCATTTGTGTGCTAGACCCTTTCACCAGCGATGAGTACTCCCCATACTATGGGAAGAGTCCCTCCTCTATCAGTCCACACCAAGCAAATACTGTACGTGAGTCTCGTGTGCAGCTCTCCCTGGTGGTCAGGCCTGGACTCCACAAGACCTGTGAGGGTGTCCTGTGGTATCTGACTATATATCTATAATACACGATCAGCCTATAATATAGTGCAGCTCCCTCTGGTGGTCAGGCCTGTACTCCACAAGACATGTGAAGGTGTCCTGTGGTATCTGACTATGGGCCTGATTCACAAAGCGGTGCTAACAGTTAGCACGCTAGTGGAAAAGCCCTTTATCACGCCTAGCCAGTTTAGGCATGATAAGTTTAGGTGTGATAGTTTTTAGGCGTGATAAGTTTAGAGGGAACCTAAACTGAGAAGGATATGGATTTTTCCTTTTAACATAATACCAGTTGCCTGACTCTCCTGCTGATCCTGTGTTGCCAATACTTTCAGTCACAGCCCCTAAACAAGCATGCAGATCAGGTGCTCTGACTGAAGTCAGACTGGATTAGCTGCATGCTTGTTTCAGGTGTGTGATTCAGCCCTACTTCAGCCAAAGGGATCAGGACTGCCAGGCAACTGGTATTGATTAAAAGGAAACCTCCATATTCCTCTCAGTTTAGGTTCCCTTTAAGCACCAACCGCGTTAGCACCGCAGTGCACAGCTGATCAAAAGTTTTGCGCTAGCAAAGTCTGGTGTACTTTGCATAGAGTTTAATGGCACTGCTTTGCGTGCGGGACTTTGCACGCGATCTAAACTTATCACGCCTAAAGTTATCACGCCTAAAGTTATCACGCCTAAACTGAGTTTAGGCATGATAAAATGGTTATCACGCCTAAAGTCTTTATCTGGGTTATCACCTCTTTTTGAATCGAGCCCAATATATCTATAATACATATAATACACTATCAGCCTATAATATAGTGTAGCTTTGATCCATTTCCAACTCCGATTAAGTAGCATCTTATTGATCATCCCTATTTCTAACATTTTCCACCGCAGAGTTCCTGAGCAGAAGCTGAAATTATTCCATTTCTCTCCCAAAATCCAGCAGGCGGCGCGGGATTGGCTGCTTCTGTCAGTGTCGGTTTTTTGGTGACAGCTCCTCTTTAATATTAATACTTGTAAAAGGTTTAGTAAGCGCGGCGTGTTAGTGTTTGCCGGCGCTGCGTTCTCTAAATCTCCCGGAATAAAACCATTTGAGCGGTCCCAGGAGAGAGAGCGCAGATCTGTCACTCTGGATTACGCGGGGGGCGGGAGTGACGCTGTGTATCACCACCGCGCAGAGAGTCGCCATCCCATCGCCGCGACACCACTTACAGGGGAACTTCATGCTTTTTTAGTGAAAACCCTCCCGTTCAGCTCTGTACAGTGTAATGATTACTCACAAGCATGAGATATTGCAAGCTTTCCAAACGTTATGTTTCTTCTTCAGGCATCATACAGCACTGGATCAGCACTGTATGCCTGAAGACGAAACTTATAGCAAACCTGAAGTGAACGTAAACTTATCAGATAGTGAATTGTATGTGTAATGCATCTAAGAAATAGAACAGTTGGATCAAAGAAAAGTTTCATATTGTTTTCCAGTACAGGAAGAGTTAAAAAAAAAAGAGCTTCTCTGAGCTATTTGACAAACTGGGTGAGTACAGTCCTGTTTTCTGAAGTACTTAAACAGCCAAGGAACAGCGAGAGACAGCCTGAGATAAGGTTTTACTGCAGGGAAGTTCAAAGGGTCATTATTGCTGCTTTGTTTTATAGCATAAAGGGACTCCCGAGCCCTGAATAACAACGAAATTGGTACTCACCTGGGGCTTACTGCAGCCCACCGTAGGTCGGGAGGTCCCATGGTAACCATCTGGCTTTTCTCCCTGGGCTTGTCCAGTAATGGCTGCTCGGCGGCTCCCGGCGACACTGGGCTCCTCTTCTTTAAATGTCACAGCTGTCGTCACCACGCTCACCATCACAGTGGCCGGTGTAACAGTACTGCGCATGCTCTGTTTAATCGCGCATGCGCAGTACTGTCACACCGGCCGCTGTGATGACGCAAGGTGGCTGGCCGGGCAGCCATTTCTGGACAGGCCCGGGGAGAAGAGCCAGATGGACGGCGTGGGACTTCCCGACCTACGGTGGGCTGCAGAAAGCCCCAGGTGAGTACCAATTTCATTTTTATTCAGAGCTCGGAGCTTTGGAATTATAGCTTGTTGGTTTGAGGTCTGCTTTTCACAAACCTTATGGGCTTGTTTCCACTGGAAGGGTTAAGTAATTAATTGAGGAAGGGTTAAGTAACTAATTAAGGAGGTACCCGCCCCTATTAATTGGGGGGGGGCACGTGATGTTGAATGTCTTTATATGTGTTGTAAATGTGCCAGTAGCTTCAGCACTTGAGAAATGGCGATAGCCGGAAACGTGGTGCTGGCTAGTATGCTCTGTCTGTACTACTGCAAACTATATGCAATAAGTATCATTGGATAATCTTCCGCAGAGGGTTGAGTCCTTACCGGGATTACTATGTCTGCTGTGGAATTCAGGGAGATGTGATGGACCTTCTGCCCTGTTAGGACTCCCCAGTATATGCACTTCTTACCCTTGAGGCGGGCACACTCATCGTTTGCTCATGTGCACTGGTGCCACGCGCGTTTCCGTGTCAGACACGGCACCCGTGCTGCTGCGAAGCCTCCGGCAAATCGCTCTATCCACACCATGCACTGCTATAGGGAGTCGGATGCGTGGTACAGAACACTGAAGCTTGCCGTCCAGAATCGCGCTGACATGTGACTCAGACGGCATGCTATTGGTGGTATAGGCAGCGTTTCCTGTCCGGCTCAGATGCGGGGAAACGCTGCGTATTTGTACTTGGTGGAAATGGGCCCTATCTCAACTTACTTACATTATTGTATGAGCATGCAAAGCACAGCTGTTCCACAGGGTTATTAAAAGGGACCTAAAGCAAAGCTTCCATAATTATTTCCTGTTAAACAATACCAGTTGCCTGGCAGCCCTGCTGATCTATTTGGCTGCAGTAGTGTCTGAATCACACACCTGAAACAAGCATGCAGCTAATCAAGTTACACTTCAGTCACCTGATCTGCTGCATGCTTGTTCAGGGGCTGTGGCTAAAAGTATTAGAGGCAGAAGATCAGCCATCAGGCAATGTGCATTGTTTAAAAGGAAATCAATATGGCAGCCTCCATATCCCTCTCACTTCAAGTGTCCTTTAAAGTGGACCTGAACTTTTGCACAGGACAGAAAGAAAACTAAGAAATGTACCCTGTATGTATTTAGAAATTTTAGTCTAATTCCTCTTCATTTGTGTCTAATCACAAGTTGTAAATTGATCTCTCCCCTCTGTCAGCTGACTGCTACAGCAGATAAGCTCATTTGAAAGCACAGGATGTTAACGATGTGTCTGCTTCCATGAAAGCAGGAGATAGATACACTGCAGGATTTGATTTAGCTGTAACAAAGAAATGTTTTTTCTGTAAAGATTATTATACTGTTGCTTATCTTTTAGAGCAGAAAGGAAGTTCTGAGTTCAGGTCCGCTTTACCGGAGATTGGCGAATAAGGTCAGATTCTTGCCAATCCCTACACATTTGTTCCACTGACTCGTTTCTGCAGAGGAGACCCAGCTATTCATGTCACTGACTATGTCCATCCATTAAGTGTCCCCAGCATAGTCTAAAGACTGGCACACACTTTCTACATTTTGATTGGCCAGTTTTACCCTCTCCAGGTAGTAGGAGGGCCAAATGGATTTTGAATGCTATGAGCAGATTGTGTAGGTACACTCTCGCAGGGCTGTGGAGTCGGGCAATTTTGGGTGCCTGGAGTCTGAGTCGGGAAAAAATGCACCGACTCCTAATAAATTTGTAACTGTAATTAAAATAGAAAATATGATAAAATGTTCTATTTTTCAGATAAGTCATTAAAATAATGTATACATACAGTAATAGCTGTGCTTAGTCCACAAAAATGAAATAAACCAATCAAAATTAGTTACTTGTGCTGCTTCAATAAAGCAGTCCCTGTATTTTTAAGGTCAGATATACATATCTGATTGTAACTGTATATATGATGTGTACACAGGAATCTCTTATATATACTAAATAACATCTATGCTGTAAGAATAAAGCCTGATGTGTAGCTGTGTCACTAATAGAGATGGTCAATGACATGGAAATAATTCTGCATTGATGCTGATTTATGCAAATGTATGCACTCCCTTTACTGATGAAATCAAATAATTTGATATGTTGTTAAAATTTAGTTTGGTGACTACAAATTAAAGGGTACCTGAAATGGATGAAAAGTAAAGTTTTATACATACCTGGGGCTTCCTCCAGCCCCCTTCAGGCTAATCAGTCCCTCGCTGTCCTCCACCACCCGGATCTTCTGATATGAGTCCTGGTAATTCAGCCAGTCAGCGCTGTCCGGCCGCATGCCGCTCCCACAGCCAGGAACATTCTGCACCTGCGCAATAGTGCTGCACAGGTGTAGTATGCTCCCGGCGGCGGAGTGTGTGCATGCGCACTACGCCCTGACTGGCTCAAGTACCTGGACTCATAGCAGAAGATCCAGGTGGTGGAGGAGGACAACGAGGGACTGATTATCCTGAAGGCGGCTGGAGGAAGCCCCAGGTATGTATAAAACTTTAATTTCATCAGTCTCAGGTTTACTTTGTTACACAGTAGTACTATACTCTACATATGCACTCCCCACAGAGCTACAGGGAATCCACTGAGAATGCTGTGCACATTGAACACAGAGGTGTTGTCTGTTTACAATCTCCTCATTCCCCTGCAGAGTACCTGCACATCATTCTTACATGTACCCACAGTTACATTGCCTAGGGCCTGATCCATGTTCAGATTGTGCATGAAGAATGTGTAATAGAGGAAGAATCTCCTCATTCCCCTGCAGAGTACCTGCACATCACTCTTACATGTACCCACAGTTACATTGCCTAGGGCCTGATAGATGTTCTTTGTTCCGGTCTGTACCTTTTACAAGTACTCTTACCAAGGACTAGTTTTAGTCTAAAAGGAATAAATATAGTAGTCTACATATCCTTCTCACTTCAGTTGTCTTGTAAAATTCCTAAGCGTTGGCAGTTAAGAGACAAATTTCATGTTACATACTTTTTAATCAACAAAATTGTAATATGCAAATTAGAGGAGTCGGAGTCGAAGAGTCGGAGTCGGTGGAATCCTAAACTGAGGAGTCGGAGTCGGTGGATTTTTGGACCGACTCCACAGCCCTGCACTCTCATACTACATAGAAGTAGGAGAAATTGCTCAGTGATTGGCCAATCAAAACTGGATGTGTGTACCAGGCGTAAAGCGTGGAGGTTGTGGGGGGACAGTAAGTCTGGCGTATGTATTACGTCCCTGCTGATGTCATTTCTCTTCGCAGGTCTCGCTGGACTTTGTACACAGTGGGGAATACGACCTGGAGAGGATGGGGGTCACCTATACAGCAGTAGCCCACCTAAAGTCTCCGTTTGACCCAAACAATAACAGAGTAAAAGGCATTTACGGAGGGGGGAGCATGAAGCCCTGATCACCTCTATCCTGCTCCCGCCAGCCCCGACCGTGCCTGCCCTGCTCCCGCCAGCCCCGACCGTGCCTGTCCTGCTCCCGCCAGCCCCGACCGTGCCTGTCCTGCTCCCGCCAGCCCCGACCGTGCCTGTCCTGCTCCCGCCAGCCCCGACCGTGCCTGTCCTGCTCCCGCCAGCCCCGACCGTGCCTGTCCTGCTCCCGCCAGCCCCGACCGTGCCTGCCCTGCTCCCGCCAGCATTGACCGCGCCTGCCCTGCTCCCGCCAGCCCCGACGGCGCCTGCCCTGCTCCCGCCAGCCCCGACGGCGCCTGCCCTGCTCCCGCCAGCCCCGACGCCGCCTGCCCTGCTCCCGCCAGCCCCGACGCCGCCTGCCCTGCTCCCGCCAGCCCCGACGCCGCCTGCCCTGCTCCCGCCAGCCCCGACGCCGCCTGCCCTGCTCCCGCCAGCCCCGACGCCGCCTGCCCTGCTCCCGCCTGCCCCGACGCCGCCTGCCCTGCTCCCGTCCTGCCCCGACGCCGCCTGCCCTGCTCCCGCCTGCCCCGACGCCGCCTGCCCTGCTCCCGCCTGCCCCGACGCCGCCTGCCCTGCTCCCGCCTGCCCCGACGCCGCCTGCCCTGCTCCCGCCTGCCCCGAGCGCGCCTACCCTGCTCCTCCCCTGACCTTATCCTGCACCCACCAGAGCTGTAAATCCACAGGAGAATCTGGGGCTGCCTACAGGCTAATTAACAGAAATTGCTAAATACAGCCAAATGACCATTGTTACCTCCTACCAGTGCCTGACAACCCCCCAAACTATGCACTTCCTGATTGCTGCCATGTTTACTGAGAGCAGTGACCGCGTCATGGGAGAGGAGGCGTGGTCACTGACAGCCTGTAACGTCATGGGATATTCCACAGAGGAGGCGTGGCCACTGACAGCCTGTAATGTCATGGAATATTCCAGAGGAGGCGTGGTCACTGACGGCCTGTAACGTCATGGAATATTCCACAGAGGAGGCGTGGCTACTGACGGCCTGTAACGTCATGGGATATTCCACAGAGGAGGCGTGGCTACTGACGGCCTGTAACGTCATGGGATATTCCACAGAGGAGGCGTGGTTACTGGTAGCCTGTAAAGTCATGGAATATTCCACAGAGGAGGCGTGGCTACTGACAGCCTGTAACGTCATGGGATATTCCACAGAGGAGGCGTGGTTACTGACGGCCTGTAACATCATGGGATATTCCACAGAGGAGGCGTGGCCACTGACAGCCTGTAACGTCATGGGATATTCCACAGAGGAGGCGTGGCTACTGACGGCCTGTAACATCATGGGATATTCCACAGAGGAGGCGTGGCCACTGACAGCCTGTAACGTCATGGGATATTCCACAGAGGAGGCGTGGCTACTGACGGCCTGTAACATCATGGGATATTCCACAGAGGAGGCGTGGCCACTGACAGCCTGTAACGTCATGGGATATTCCACAGAGGAGGCGTGGCCACTGACAGCCTGTAACGTCATGGGATATTCCACAGAGGAGGCGTGGCCACTGACAGCCTGTAACGTCATGGGATATTCCACAGAGGAGGCGTGGCCACTGGCCGTAAGAACTATGCAGCTCTACCGGTTACCCAGCAGGACGCCATATTGCTTTACTGCCAGTCAATGTTTTCCTGAAATGATGAGATTATGTTACATGCATTATATATCAATGGCTCTGTTATTATACAGTATATTTCTATGCTTGTTCCGGGGTCACCGATTGGTTGATGAAGGTTTTTAAAACGACGGACAAAACTGATGTCTCAATGTTGGGCGATCACCAGTGGGTGTGTCCTCCCCTCACCGACTTGTATGTGTCAGCACCAGAATTCCCCTGTGATTGGTGTCTCCGCCCATAATGGGGGGGATTTCCCTATAATGGGTGTATCTATGCTCCTCCCACAATGGGTAGATTTCCTATGACTGGTTGTCTCTCTGCCCTTCACACAATGGGGAGATTTCGGTTGTCTCTGCCCCTCCCACAATGGGGAGATTTCCCTATGATGGGTGTATCTATGCTCCTCCCACAATAGGGAGATTTCCTATGACTGGTTGTCTCTCTGCTCTTCACACAATGGGGAGATTTCCCTATGATGGGTGTATCTATGCTCCTCCCACAATGGTGAGATTTCCCTATGATGGGTGTATCTATGCTCCTCCCACAATAGGGAGATTTCCTATGACTGGTTGTGTCTCTGCCCTTCACACAATGGGGAGATTTCGGTTGTCTCTGCCCCTCCCATAATGGGTAGATTTGCCTATGATTGGTTACGTCTGCTCCTCCCACAATGAAGAGATTTAGTAATGACTGCCGAAGCTGGGCATGGCTGGGAACTCCTGCGGTCGGAGAGAAGTTGCCGTTGAGAATCCTAACGGTGGCCACAAATGATCCAATCTTTTTCATCCAATCTCACCATTTCTATGTAATATAAGGGAACTGCCTAAATTATCCATTTAATACAATCACTCAGTTTACCCTTCTACTACATAGATTTGGTAAAATTGGATGAAAAAGATTGGATCATTAGTGGCCACCTTAACACAGATGATCACTGCGAAGCTCATTCTTCTGACTCGCCCGCAGCTTGGAATCGGTCCAGTCCAGAGCTGCAGTAATCGTTTTATTGGCCCAGTTCCGAGTTGCATGCAATTTTCATGGAATTTGCAGGCAAGTCGGAAAGATTTGCATCTCGTTTATCACGTCTCGGTCTCGAGAGATATGAGATTCCAGGTTTATCTGGCTGGTGGCCCTAAACTCCGATATACATTTATGCGGAGTGTCCTTTAAAAACTTCTGAACTCCCCCGACACACGTCCTCCTCTGTCATCCCCCCCAGAATCCCCCCTTCAGTCGCCAGATGTTGGGGGCTGGGCCGTCTGCAGAATGTTCCGGAGTCCAGAACGCACCACGCTCAGGACGGCTGCATAGGGCGCGCTACGCTCAGGAATAGGCCAAGTGAGACTTTCACTGTCAGGAAGATTCTTCTGTAAGAAGACGAGCCGCTGTGATGTGACTTCGGCCCCCCCGATGCCCGCGGAGGAAGCCTTCGCCAATTGTGAGAAACTTTTTATTTTGAGTGGATCGTATCTGGCATTAATACATCGGGGATTCCCCTATCTTGTCGCTGACTGAGGCCGCAGTCCAGTGCGTGGCGGTGACTTAGGCCTCGTTCACACTGCACGCGTTGCCGTCCGTATTTCAGCGAGGCGTGCAGGAGGCAGCCACGCCCGACCTCAGAAGCGCATAGTCTGCACTGTCTGATCACATTACATGTGTTGCGGACCTGTGCTGTACATGAACGCATGCTGCACGCATTTTTTATCAAAACGCCCGGCTGACCCATTCACTACAAGTGCATGGGATCAGCCAGCAATGCATAAAAACGCAGATGGCGTGCAATCGTACGCGCTGCGTTCCGATTACACGGCCATCTGCGGGTTGTAATGCGAATGAGACCTTATTAACTGCGGTATTTATAGTTCAAAAAATACTGGAAGACTAATAACGACAGCCATGTTTGAGATGGAGATTCTGCGCCATAGAAAGAAATAGATGATGTTTTGCATTTTCTGGTTTATAAACACGCTGATATGTGCCTCTGCTGGAAACTCATCAGTTAGGTATAAAGAACAACTGAAGTGAGAGGGGTATGGAGGCTGCCATGTTTATTTCCTGTTAAACAATGCCAGTTGCCTAGCAGTCCTGCTGATCCTCTGCCTCTAATACTTTTAGCCATAGCCCCTGAACAAGCATGCAGCAGATCTGGCGTTTCTGACATTATCAGATCTGACAAGATTAGCTGCATGCTTGTTCCTGGTGTGATTCAGACACCACTGCAGCCAAATAGATCAGCAGGGCTGCCAGGCAACTGGTATTATCCACATCAATCCCGCACAGCTCTTTTACACAACAATCGCTTTATTTTGTTCAATGCAAAAATAGTACAAAAATGTGGCCATTACCATTTTAGCATTGAGCAAAATCAATTGATTTTTGTGTAAAAGAGCTGTGTGGGATTGATTTGGATGATGCTTAAAAAAGTGAACCAGAGACGAAGCACCCTCTTGTATTTTACCATATATATCAATGGGAACATGACAGTAAACAACTACCCTGCTCTCTGTTTCATTCTTCACTGCTCAGCCTGCCTGTTATCAGCTCTGATAAGAATCTCCAACTGAGCATTCAGTCTAGCTTTCACCAGAATGATTATAGCGGAGTCTGTCTTCTCTGGTGTCTTTTCAAGCCCAAGTCTGCCCCCTTGTGGCTCTGCTTTCCTGCTAGAAGGATACATAGTAGGAAAGCAGAGACATCACAGAAGATTGACTCAGCTATAATGATTCCTGAGCAAAGCCAGACTGAATGCTCAGTGGGGGATTTTATCAGGGCTGATTAGAAGCAGGCTGAGCAGTGAAGGATGAAACAGAGAGCAGGGTAGGTGTTTTCTCTAATGTTCCCACTGATATATAAGGTAAATACATGAGGGTGCTTCGTCTCTGGTTCACTTTAAGTCCCGATAATGCACGGGTGAATTTCTGCACCGCTGCACATCCTGGTCATTTGAGTGCTGCCCTATCTCTCTCTCTTTGTACATACGTAACTAGTATTGCTTAAAGGGAAACAAATATGGCAGCCTCCCTATCGCTCTCACTGCCCTTGTCCTTTAACTTTAGAGGAATGTACTTTTGCCTCACAGGAAGGAGAAATCAGCTGGGCTGAACTAGATCTTTTGGGATCCAATTAAATCGGAATCGCACTGTCATGCAAAAGATGCAGGCAGCCACGTGCTGCGGTTCTGCGGCTGAATCGCAAAGCATAGATGGATACATCACACTGTGCAGTCTATGCATTTCTGTTGTCTTTGCAGATCGCATACATTGTGCATTTGATCAAGAAATGATTGAGACTCGCTGTGTAAAGGGGCCCATACACCTAACGATTTTCCCGCCGATATACAGCCGATTCGATCACAGTGATAGAATCGGCTGTGAAATGGCCGTGCACACTTCTGACAGAACGATCGATTTCCGACCGAAATCGATCGTTCCCGTCGATCCGTCCGTGCGGAAGATTTTTCTCGATTGCTGGCGGGTTGGGAGTGCGTTGATAGCGGCGTTCGAATGCCCGATGACCGACGCAATACAGCGGATATAAATTACCTGTTCCGCCCGCGCGACTCCCCTGGTCCCCACTGTCTTATTTCCGTGCTGGGTTCCGGACCGCTGCAGCTACACAGAACTTCCTGTCCCGGCAGGAAGTTTAAACAGTAGAGCGCCCTCTACTGTTTAAACTTCCCCTGGACAGGAAGTTCAGTAGCTTCAGGAACGGCCCGGAGCGGAGAAGAAGACAGCGGGGACCAGGGGACTCGCGCCGGCGGAACAGGTAATGTATGCAGGGGGGAAAGGGGCGTGGCAGCTCCACAGCTTGCGATCGGTTGCATGCTGAAACCGATTCACAATCTGTTTGCAGTAAAGGCAGCCATACGATCCCTCTCTGATCAGTGAGGGATCTATCTGTTGGTCGAATCTGATGGCAAATCGACCAGTGTATGGCCACCTTAATTCGTTCATGTTGTTTGATCCTCTGTGAGTCTGCAGGTTATTTACTCCTGGCAGGCGTGGGAAAAAAAAAACCAGACAGCACCAACTGCCAGTATCGATAAACACACCCACTAACCATGTGATAGGCTGAAGGGGTTGTCTTTTTATACTGCTTGCTGTACAGTTATTTCCCACAATGCAACGATGTTCACAGAGAGGAAACGGTCAGGGCCATGGCCATGACCTCACACTGTGGGAGGGGTTTCATCTCAATATTAGCTACACATCAGTCCCTGGTGATCTATTGGGGCTGGTGCACACCAAGAGCTCTTCTGAGTGCTTTTAAAAATGCCATCGCTTTGAAAAGCGCTTGGCTAATGTATATGAATGGGATAGAACACACCAGAGCCATGTGATTTTTTTTTTTTTTGATTTTTTTTTTTTTTGATTTTTTTTTTCTCAGAAATCAGCAGAAATGCTGCAGGACCTGCATTTGCATTTGAGGCGATTCAGCCTCAATGTTATATAGGAAAGAGAAAATCGCTCTGCTCAAGCGTTTTTCCAAAGTGTTTTTGTTACAGAAGCTGTTCAGTTACAGCTGTACTGTAACAATATAAAATCTGCTACCCCAAAACTCTTCAAAAATCGCTAGGCACATGCCTAGAAAAATCGATTTCTGGTGTGCACTGGCCCTTAGAGAAAAGGTAAAGATATCTCAGGCAAAGAGGGTCTCTACTTCTGATTGGATTTTGCATTAAAGTTTCTCTTAAAGAGACACTGAAGCGAAAAAAAAACTATATTATGATTTGTATGTGTAGTACAGCTAAGAAATAAATCATTAAGATCAGATACATCAGTCTAATTGTTTCCAGTACAGGAAGAGTTAAGAAACTCCAGTTGTAGAGATGATGGCTTTTTTTGCATAGAGATAACAACTTTCAAAGTCATGGAGAGGGCTGTCTTCTGACTTTTATTATCTCAACTGTTAGTTGACTATTTACTTTTCCTCTGGCAGAGGAGAGGTCATTAGTTCACAGACTGCTCTGAAAGAATCATTTTGAATGCTGAGTGTTGTGTAATCTGCACATATTAGAGAATGATGCAATGTTAGAAAAAACACTATATACCTGAAAATAAAAATATGAGAATATTTTCTTTGCTGCTAATCTTCTAGTAATTATTCATAGTACACAACCAATTCATTATATCATATATATTTTTTCGCTTCAGTGTCTCTTTAACCACTTGCCGACCGCACGCTTATACCGTGCGTCGGCAAAGTGGCAGCTGCAGGACCAGCGACGCAGTACTGCGTCGCCAGCTGCAGGCTGATTAATCAGGAAGCAGCCGCTCGTGCGAGCGGCTGCTTCCTGTCAAATCACGGCGGGGGGGCTCCGTGAATAGCCTGCGGGCCGCCGATGGCGGCTCGCAAGCTAAATGTAAACACAAGCGGAAATAATCCGCTTTGTTTACATTTGTACGGCGCTGCTGCGCAGCAGCGCCGTAAGGCAGATCGGCGATCCCCGGCCAATCAGCGGCCGGGGATCGCCGCCATGTGACAGGGGACGTCCTGTCACTGGCTGCACAGGACGGATAGCGTCCTGTGCAGCCCAGATCTCCCGGGGGAGAAGGTAGGAGAGGGAGGGGGGAGAATGTCGCCGCGGAGGGGGGCTTTGAGGTGCCCCCCCCGCAAAATGCCTGCAAGTAGGAGCGATCAGACCCCCCCTGCACATCATCCCCCTAGTGGGGAAAAAAGGGGGGCGATCTGATCGCTCTGTGTGGCCGCGGATCTGTGCTGGGGGCTGCAGAGCCCACCCAGCACAGATCCAAACAGCGCTGGTCCTTAAGGGGGGGTAAAGGGTGGGTCCTCAAGTGGTTAAAGCCTCATACACATGCTAGATTACGCTTGGTTGGGTCGATGGTTCTGTGCCATCTTGTCTGAGAATCTGGTGTGTGTGTATGTAGCTATGTATAGCAATCCAACATGGCGGCTCGCTAAGCGATGAACAAGCGCCACGTATCATTTTCTCACCATTCCGCAGGATGCCCCTCATTGGTTAGCTGCCCGTTGCTCCTCCTCTCTCAACAGAACCGCACACGGTATACATGTCTGTGGAGCGCCGCTTCCTGTCGCTGTCACGCTAACCATTACCGATCAGGATCTGCCGTGTGTATGAGGGCTAGCGCTTATCTGACAGCTGGCCGCCATCGAACAGTCATTGTATTACTTCTGTGCAAAGATCCGGTTCAGCCCAGCGGAGAGAGAATAACTCGCACAGTCGTAATCCTGATAACATCCGTTGTTTTACACCCTCATTTCAATCTCGCCTCAGATCGCGTTTGTCTTATCATCTTGCTATTATCGATAAACACAAAATATGGGCCAAACTTGAAATGTAAAATAATTGTTGAATACGAATTAAAGCTGTTTGCAGAAAAGCATTCTAGTGATTATTTTTTATTCCTATAGAGTGAATGTTTTGCCTCTTGTGGCCCGTACTCACGGGCAGCAAAAGTTGCCTGTCGCCAGCACACGTGAGCGTGTGGGCGACAGCTCCTCGCCAGGTCCCTCCGCGTACACACGCAGAAGAGGGACCAGCGGCGCGACGGAAGCTGTCGCCGACGTTACTCCTCCCCCTGCCGGAAGCTCCGTATACCTCAATGGAGGTTGCTGTCGCTAGTCCGCGTACTCACGCGGACTAGCGACCGTTGCGGCGGCGACTGTCGCCAGGCGATTGAGCAGTTCAATCGCCTGGCGACATCCGCGATGGGCGACAGTTCGGGGTGCGCGCCCGTGCAACGGTGCATACTCACGGGCGACCTGTCGCCGCAACACGCGCGCGACAATCGTAGCCCGTGAGTATGGGCCATTATGCTGGGTACACACGGCTCGTTTTTGAGCCATTAAGATGGCTCGATAATTTCCGACATGTCCCATCTCCCGCCCCGATTGTTTCGACGCTCGAATCCGGATTGAAGTGAATGGAAAAAGATAAGAAAAATGAGCGGAAGATAATTGACTGCAGAATCGAGCGGCGAAACGATCGAATGAGAGAACTGACCAGCAAAAACGAGCTGTGTATGCCCAGCATTAGGGCCCTTTTCTTACGCTTTGCGTCGCAATGGACAATATTATCGCAACGCAGTGCAGTGAGGCAGGTTCCGTCAGTAACGCATAGCATTGTGTGCGTTTTGCAGGGTAACATGCACATATCCAGTGGCAGTGAAGCACTGTTCATTGCACCGTATGCTTCACTGTATGGTCGCACGTCTGACTTGCTGCGACATTTCATTAGCATTGCATTGGTCTGGTATCGCAACATGTACAGTGCGAAACGACCCTTAAAGGACAATTGTAACTAGAGGAATATAATGGAGGCTGACATATTTTTCTTTTTAAACAATACCAGTTGCCTGGCTGTCCTGCTGATCCTCTGCCTCTAATACTTTTAGCCATAGCCCCTGAACAAGCATGAATCAGATCCGGTGCTCTGACTGAAGTGTGACTGGATTAGTAGCATGCTGTTGCTTGTTTCAGGTGTGTGATTCAGACACTACTGCAGCCAGATAGATCAGCAGGACAGCCAGGCAAGTGGTATAAATATGGCAGCCTTCATATCACTCTCACCTCGGGTTCACTTTAATGCGGTGTTTCTCAAACCTGGCCTCATGACTCCCCAGCGGGGCATGTTTTGCAGGCAGCCTCCCCTATGCACAGGTGGGGTAATTAGTGTCTCAGCTAGGTGCATTCCATGTAACAAATTACCCCACCTGTGCATAGGGGAGGCTGCCTGCAGAACATGCCCTGCTGGGGAGTCACAAGGACAGGTTTGAGGCCCAGTGCACACCAAACCCGCTACAAGATCCGCAAAACGCTAGCGGTTTTTGGAGCAGATTTCAGAGCGATTCTAGGCATGTTTAGAGACGTTTTCTACACATGCCTAGCGTTTTTGTGTAGCAGATTTCATATATTGTTACAGTAAAGCTGTTACTGAACAGCTTCTGTAACAAAAACGCCTGGAAAACTGCTCTGATCTGGCGACTTTCAGAGCGGTTTGAGCTTTTCCTATACTTTACATTGAGGCAGAAACGCTTCGGCAAACCTCAAACATGCAGCAGGAGGCACGTTTGCTACAAACCTCAAACCGCCAGCGTGCACCATCCCATTGAAATACATTAGCCAAGCGGTTTCACAGGCGGATGTGGTTGATCGCTCCTAAAACCGCTCGGTGTGCACTGGGCCTGAGAAACGCTGCTTTAACGTGTAAACTCACTTATTTGATGTCCGCTCATATTCACATTATATCCATCAGTGCAGAAATCCAGGCATCATGCTGCATTTGTATTGGTTATTGGTATGGTTATTATTACAATTTAAAATTCCGAATCAGAAAATGTAATCAATCTGAACGTTTAATGCCTTTTATCGCTTACGTTTTGATCATAAAATCAACCAACCCATTTATGGGAGCAGACGATAAGTTCCTTCCAATTACATTCACTTGTAAAAATCGCATTGAAAGTTTGCATCTGATGAGAAAATTGTACTGTTAGTGGGTACCTTTAGGGTGAGCGGATAGGGTAGGGCGAGGTTAGATTAGTGGTTAGGCCTATCAGTCAGTCTCAGCCAACAGAGATTGAAAAACCCTCCTACTAAAAAGCAATGCTTGGTGTGGTTCGCCTTCTTAAAACAGAAGGTATTTGCGATAATTCAGCTTTAAGTGAACATCTGTGGGTACCCACAATGCACCGCTACTGAATATGCAAATAATCTTTTTGCCCCTGTAAACCAGGCTTACATCCAGAACTGCTGGTGTCTAGCAAGGTTTTAGGCCACCCCGAGCTGATTGGTTACTCTGTTGACACAAATCGTTACACCAGTACAACAAAGAACAGAATTCTGATTATTAGATATATATCTGCATTATAGGTGATACTGCAGATCACCTGATTATATGGTGATCTGCAGAATCACCTATAATACTGGTATATAAGAAGCTAATGTGACAACAAATAGCAATGAGTGATTGGTGCAACAGTAGTACTGATAGCTTTGGCAATACCTCACCAGAGGAGCTGGTGGGTATTAACAGTACTGTGTCCCTCACCAGAGTCAAGGGCCCTCTGGTGAGAGTAGAGTGGTCAGACTGATCGGGTTGGCAACAGACAGACAGAGGCAGTACAAAATCGGAAGGCAGAGACAAGAAGGTATAAACAGGCAGAGTCGGCAGCAAGATCAGATGGGCAGAGGTACAGAATCACTGAGCAGAAGAGTAGTCAGAACGAGCCAGAGTCATGCACAGATAATAACACAGTAATGAATAATATTAGGCTATCAAACAATTCCTATTTTGTGTGAAATCCCTGGTTTCCTCCCGGATCAAAGCACACCGGAACTATCTAAGGGTCCGAGCGCTAACACAGAGTATTCGCAACAGCAGACAAGTTGCGAGTGATTCAGCTAGGCTTATGAAGCAGAGGAGACCCCTCTGGCACGCCCCCTCCTATCAGCCAATGAGGAGCGGCGAGCGTCTCATCTGCCGTCAGCCGATCGGCCGGTCAGCTGACGCGCCTCCTCCCCGCATAAAGGTCCTGTCTGTGCACGCGCGCACGCGACAATGCAACCCTATGTGCTGCTGACAGACCCGTCCTCGGCGTGCTAGACGCCTGAGGCACGGATAGATTGCTAGGCATGGAGCTGGAGGCAGCCGCAGTGGTAGCGCTGTTCACCGCAGCCGCCTCTCCAGCGTTTGTTACAACTGGTCCAAGCCCTATCTCATACAGCTATTTGAATCCCTGCCATACACTACTGAGGACTAACAGTCCGAAACAGGTTGTCTGCATGTGGGATTGGTGTGGCTCTGTATAATTCATATCTCTAGGCTTGCTATACACCAGCAGTTCTGGATGCTTGCCTGGCTTACAGGGGCATAAAGAGATAATTTGCATATTCAGTAGTGGTGCATTGTGGGTAACCACAGATGTTCACTTAAATTGAATTATTATTATTGAATTATCGCAAGTACCTTCTGTTTTAAAGGGAAGATCCATGGGAAAAAAAAATACTAATCCACTTACCTGGGGCTTCCTCCAGCCCGTGGCAGGCAGGAAGTGCCCTCGGCGCCGCGCCGGAGGCTCCTGGTCTTTTCCGGTGGCGCACCCGATTTGGCCAGGCCGGCTTCCTGGTCGGGCTTCTCCTTGCGCTCCAGCGTGCGTCTCATGAGGTCACGCTGACATCATCGGACGTCCTACGGACTGTACTGCGCAGGAGCAGAACTACTGAGCCTGCGCAGTACAGCCTGAAGGACGTCCGATGACGTCAGCGCGACCACGTGAGACGCACGTTGGAGTGCACAAGAGCCCGACCTGGAAGCCGGCCTGGCCACGTCGGGTAAGCCTCCGGAAAAGACCAGGAGCCTCCGGCGCGGCGCCGAGGGCAGGTCCTGCTTGCCATGGGCTGGAGGAAGCCCCAGGTAAGTGGATTAGTATTTTTATTTTCTCCGTGAACCCTCCCTTTAAAGGGAACCAGAGACGAAGCACCCTTGTGTATTTTACCATGTATATCAGTAGGAACATTAGAGAAAACAACACTTACCATGCTCTCTGTTTCACCCTCACTGCTAAGTGTCTGTTATCAGCAGTCACAAGAATCCCAGACTGAGCAATTAAATCTGGCTTTGCTGGGAATGATTATTGCTGAGTCATTATAGCAAAGCCACAAGGGGGCAGGCTTGGGCTTGAAATAACACCACAGAAGACAGACTTAGCTATAATCTTTCTGTAGCAAAGCTAGACAGAGCAGCCTGACTTCTCAGTCGGGGATTCTTATCAGACGTGATAACAGTCAGATTACACAGAGAACAATGAAACAAAGGGCAGATTAGGTGTTTACTGTCATGTTCCCACTGATTTATAAGGTAAAATACAAGAGGGTGCTTCATCTCTGGTTCTCTTTAAAGTGAACCAGAGACGAAGCACCCTTGTGTATTTTACCATAGAAATCAGTGGGAACATTAGAGAAAACATTTACCATGCTCTCTGTTCCATCCTCACTGCTAAAAGTGTCTGTTATCTAGCTGAGATAAGAATCCCGGACTGAGCATTGAGTCTGGCTTTGCTATAATGACTCAGCTATAATGATTCCTGAGCAAAGCCAGCAGGGGGCAGGCTTGGACTTGAAGACAGCAAAGAACACAGTCTCAGCTATAATTATTCTGTAGCAAAGCCAGACCGACTGCTTAGTCGGGATTCTTATTTTAGAGGTGATAACAGGCAAATTAAACAGAGAACAATGTAACAAAGAGCAGATTAGGTGTTTACTGTCATGTTCCCACTGATTTATAAGGTAAAATACATGAGGTTGCTTCATCTCTGGTTCTCTTTAAGAAGGTAAACTACACCAAACATTGCTTTTTAGTAGGAGGGCTTTACAATGTCTTTTGGCCCCTTATACTCTCCTAGTGGTTTGGGTCACCCCGACTCTGTTCTCTGTTGCTCACTGAGTCCACCTATGGGCATATGGTGGCTGCTGCTACTCAGTTAGTCTGGTATTCATTCTCTTATCCGCAGATGAGACGTGTATATTTTGGGTTTCTGTAGACCCCTTTTATAGTGCGCCGTGCTGTGGTGCCGCAGTTTAGCGCTGGGGGGGGGGGGGGTGTCACCACAGGGAATGGCGGCCAGTAGGGGGTTCTGTCATGTAGGATAAGGTGGCCTCCATTGTGACAGGCCGTCTATATATTTATCGTCAGTCAGTTACGAAGGAGTGAGGCAGATTTGCGGGATCGTCCCAGCGGAAGCCTCCAGCACTGTTGACAGGTTCTCTTGAAGTTGCCAATTTGTGCAGAGTTTAACCTTTCAGAGATCTGTCAGGTGTTGAGTGAAATCCGCAGGGAGACGGCGACCCGTCAGCATCTGCCGCCGCGCCTCGTTCTCTCCGACAAATCCAAACAAAGCTTCCCCCGAAGACCCCTCCCCCTGCGTCGCCCGCTTCCCGGACTCCTCTGCCAGCGAAGAGGGGAAGTCACCTGAATGTAAATATGACGGCGTCTCCGGGGAGACTTCAATTAGAGAGCGCGGGCGGCGAATATTCACCTGAAACGCAGCCAAGGAAGAAAGCCGCAGCAAGCGAAGTCGCTGCCAGTAACCGCGTGCGAAGCCTCAGCGTCTGTCTGTCAATGTCGCTCCTCATAACTGGAGACCATCAACAAGATCATTCCAGCTTGTGCGCAAATAATATAAGGATGGGTCACTTTAAGCACACCTGAAGTGTGAGGGAGATGGAGGCTGCCATATTCATTTCCTGTTAAACAATACCAGTTGCCTGGCAGCCCTGCTGATTTCTTTGGCTGCAGTAGTGTCTGAATCACACACCTGAAACAAGCATGCAGCTAATCCAGTCATACTTCAGTCAGAGCACCTGATCTGTTGCATGCTTGTTCAGGGGTTATGGCTATAAGTATTAGAGGTAGAGGAACAGCAGGATAGTCAGGGAATCTGCATTGGTTAATAGGACATAAATATGGAAGCCTCCATATTCCCCTCACTTCAGGTGTGTATTAAGAGGCACTAGACTACTTAGGGATCTAGCAGGAATCCTCACAGGGGACAGTTCTCCAATCACAGCGCCCTCTACAGTACAAAGCGTTGTGATTAGCTGAATAGTGTGGGTGGAGTTTACCATACCTTTCTGTAACCTGGCAGTTGGAGAGGGAGCCGCCCACTAGAGGTGGAAGAACAGTTTGACTGCCCCTGTGACGGCCTGTTCATTGCTTGCAGCCACTTCCATGGCGGTGAGGTCTTTTAGTAATGCGCAGGCACTGGCTGGCGGCGAGCGTCCTAGATCGTGCGCCTCTGGCCGGGAGCACTCTGTGCATGGTGAAATCAATGTGCTGATTAAAGGATACCCAAGGTGACATGTGACATGATGAGATAGACGTGTATGTACAGTGCCTAGCACACAAATAACTAGGCTGTGTTCCTTTTTTTCTTTCTCTGCCTGAAAGAGTTAATAAAATTAACCTTTAGCAGCCAATTTATTTAGAGGCATTGAGAGCAGTGTGTTTGACAATAATGTGCCTGCTGACTGTGATGTAGAGGGTCAAAGTTTTGCTCAATAGTGCATTATGGGGTGAATCGAACTTCCGCGAATGTTCGCCTGGTGCAGGCGAACGCGAACCCCCAAAGTTCGCCTGGAACCGTTCGCAGGCGAACCGTTCGCGACATCTCTATAGGAGAGCTCCGTGGCTGCGGCCGCAGTAGGAAGGGCCAGTGGCTGCGGCCAGAGTAGGAGAGGTCCGTGGCTGCGGCCCGAGTAGAAGGGGTCAGTGGCTGTGGCCCGAGTAGGAGGGGTCAGTGGCTGCGGCCGCAGTAGGAGGTGGGGACTGTGACAATGACGCCTTCATATTACACCTAGAGGCAAAACTCTGCATTGTCAGAAGCCGACACCTTTTATTCTGGGACATATTTGCATATGGCTGATTCTATCTGCAGATCTCTACAGGAAAGTTATCACTGTGTGTCACTCAGGAGCTCACAATCTAATGTCCCCTCCAGCTCCCCTATCTCTCGTCCAACAGGCGCTCCTCCACCAATAGCCTCAGATTTCAGTATGTCGTCGCCGTGGCAGCAGCTGCAGTTGGTGGAGGTTTATCAGTTTGGCCTCAGCAGGTGAGATCTCCACTCGGTTAAACTCATTTGAAAAGAATGTAGCGAGCTCAGCAGGCAACTGGCAGATAAATTACAAAAACCGTCTAATATATGTTTCTGTCACTCCGAAGCGGCACCAGCGAGCGCGACACACAATGCTGAGGCGCGAATCTGACGCAGGATCTGACGGCTGGCGAACTGGATGAGTAAAATGGCGTTCTGGAAAATCACAAAGAGAGTCACAGGAATCTGACTTCTCTGATTGAATAAACCCATCTCACAGATGTTTTCTCATCTCACCTGGAGAATATCATCTTCAGCAAGTCTAAACATTCCAAAAACAGGAAGTCTAAACATTCTAAAAACACATACCCCTCAACACTGTGAGATGAGAAAAAGTCACGCCCCTGCCACACCCCTGATCACACCCCCGTCACACCCCTAGTCACGCATATCATAAAGATTTTATAAGAATAATATGTTCTATAATTCAAACCACACCGGTCCTTTCTATCCTGGTTCATTTTCCTTCATAGTAACATTTTACAATTAGTAATATATCAATGTAAAGGATGGGAATAAAGTTTAGAGTCGAACACATTTAGTAGAGAAATATATATATTTACATAGAAAGAGGGACAAAGTCCTGAAAGAGGGACACATGAGGAGGAAAGAGGGACAGTTAGGAGCTATGAAGACAGGAAGTCAAAACATTCTAAAAACAGGAAGTTAAAACATTCTAAAGGTATAGCTCCTGTCTGTCCCTCTTTGGGAACCCAATGCCTCTTTCTTCCTCATTTGTCCCTCTTTAAAGTGGATCCGAGATGAAGCACCCTCTTGTATTTTACCTTATAAATCAGTGGGAACATGACAGTAAACACCTAATCTGCCCTTTGTTTCATTGTTCTCTGTGTAATCTGACCGTTATCACCTCTGATAAGAATCCCTGACTGAGCATTCAGGCTGCTCCGTCTAGCTTTGCTACAGAAAGATTATAGCTAAGTCTGTCTTCTGTGGTGTTATTTCAAGCCCAAGCCTGCCCCCTTGTGGCTTTGTTATAATGACTCAGCCATTATCATTCCCAGCAAAGCCAGATTTAATTGCTCAGTCCGGGATTCTTATCACAGCTGATAACAGACACTTTTAGCAGTGAGGATGAAACAGAAAGCATGGTAAGTGTTTTCTCTAATGTTCTTACTGATATACATGGTAAAATACACAAGGGTGCTTCGTCTCTGGTTCCCTTTCAGGACTGATGTACAGATCTATGTAAATATATGTATTTTTCTCCTGAAAAATGTGTTTGACTCTAAAAACTTTATTCCCATCCTTTACATTTATATATTTATTATTTTCAAATATTATTATGAAGGAAAATGAACCAGGATAGAGAGGACCAGTGTGGTTTGAATGACAAAACATATTTTTCTCATGAAATCTTTGTATGTGTGACTATTATTATTTAGTATTTATATAGTGCCGACATCTTCCGCAGCGCTGTACAGAGTGTATATTGTCTTGTGACTAGGGGTGTGTCAGGGGCGTGGTTAGAGGCATGATAGGGGTGTGGCTTAAGTGTCCCTCTTTCTGATCTCAAAAAGTTGGGAGGTATGTCTAAAGACCAGAAGTCAAAACATTCTAAAAACTGGACATCCACTCACTCTAAAAACAGGAAGTCCAAACATTCAAAAACAAAGGGAGGAATGTGATATCAGAAGCCTGATTTGCACCTAAATTCCTGACGTCTGTAAATAGAAGTTATTTGTATCTTTTCCTTATTAAGTGTGACTATTTACATTAATGAACTTGCTGCTCATTTTGTACAAGTAAAAGACGAGTGACTAAATTCCAAGCTGCTCACCATTTGCATGAAATTTGCATGCATGGTGGGGTTATTGGCATCTTGCTGACCATCTGTCGATGTCACACATATGGAGAATTCAGGACACCCCCAGTTTGTTTAGCTGAGTGTTCAAGAGATTTATGAAAGAGTGATTTTGAGGAACAAAAAAAACAACAACTTTCAATCAATTCTTAGCAGCCCATTTATTTAGAGGCATGCAAGCACTCCAGTCCATCGTATTTTAGCACATTGTTTTTATTTCTTATTTGTTACATTTCCTTGCTACTAATTGTAATGTGTGTTTATGACCACTTGTCACTAGGGGGCAGTGTGAGACAATAGAGGAGTCCTGCTTTCAGTTTCTGTATTTTCTGCTAGCAGAGAGAGATCAAAGCATTCCAAGAATTTACAGCACGAGATCAAAAGCAGCAGGCTTATCTCAAACGAGATAACTCTACTGAAGCTACTAATGGCTTAAATCTGCTCTATTTACCTTGTAGGGAGGGAATTTACAGGAGGTAAAACAGAGAAACCGTACATACACTTTAAATTCATCCCAAGATGGTGGACACAGAGAAAGCTGTTACACTTTTCCAATTCCTGGCTGGAATTCCTTCATGACACAATGCCTGGCCAATTGACCAAAGCTTTGCTCCTGTGGTCCCTGCCTGACAGCAGGAGACCAGAAGAGTCTGGACATCACTTCCTCAAGCTTCTGGCACTGGTCATGTGACACTAGTCATGTGACTGGCAGAGGTGTGAAGGCTTGCCAGGGTACGTGCCGGTTGTGTGGTTTGCCTCAGTTATGGTTAGAGCAGGTTTACCTCCATCCAATGCAGAAATATCTCTTCTAGAATGCACATGACTCAGATGATTTATTTTTTGGGAAAAATGTGTTCTACCAGGAAGCCTGCCAGTGTGAACAAATATGAAATTATGAGGTGAACTTATGAACGTTTTCTTGATGTTGAAACAGCTGCTGATATTCCAGTGTCTCTGGTGGAGCTTCTCAGGAAACCTGATATTTGTTAATGTTGACAAATGCTGGTCCTGGTGATGCTGGCACCTCAGGGGCGGGGCACGATGTGTCCTCAGGGGGCAGGGCCTGTTTAATGTCTGGCAATGGTTGCCTCTCCCACTCACCCTAAAAGTAAACAGAATTGAAAAAAAAAAAAAAGGTTGTCAGCAATAGGGTCTGTGGGAGCACAAGTTTTTAAGGGTCTCAGGTGAATTAGGAACTAAAATGCTGCTTTTCTGGCAATACTACAGGTACTCTGTCACCTCAGGGCCGGTGCTACCATAGAGGCAAAGGGGGTAATTGCCCCAGGGCCCCAGAGCCTGTAGGGGCCCCCAAGGCATCTCCTTCCCATCTTAACCTTTGCTCCCTGGGGCCTCTGCAGAGTCTTTGGCAATGTAGCCTCTCACCTGCCCCAGCTACTTTGCCAAAGACTGGCAGGGGCCCCGGGAAGCACAGGTAAGTTGGGTGGTGATTGGGAGGGAGGGTCAGCAGCCAGCTCAGGGGCGCAGGAGGGAAATTTGTTGCAAAAAGGGCCCCTAATGCTGCTTTTTGGCCTATTGGGGGGCCCCTGGATTTATTCTGCCCCGGGGCCCCTCTGTTACTAGAACCGGCCCTGTGTCACCTGTCATCCTAATCCAGTTTCTCAGAAACTCTCATTCACCATCTGTACTCAAAAATAACAGAGATTCCCTAATACAAGAGGCAGAAAAGTTGAAGCCCCTCCCTCCCCACCCACTTACTGGCAGAGACTATTGTACCTTCATAGAAGCTCCAGATAAACCACCAATAAAGTGCCTGGCAACCTTGGCAGAATATGTTAATTCTTCTGTCGTCCAGGAAGTAGAACAAGCAGCTAGCAAATCACAGCCAATAGCTGCTGATCGATAACCGGCAGCTAACATGTTTGGCAGCTAGCAGTTTGATTTGTTAGCCGCAACTTCAGTTTCCTGGGCGAAGGTTACCAGTTTATTTTACATAAATTCTTCTCACAGACTGTAGAATTTATGAATCGGCTTTGCTCTAGCAGCTGCTTCTACTTCCTGAGTGACAGAGGGTCACATATACCAGAGGCGCTTCACTCATTCCTGGTCAGAAATCTTTTCATCGAGAAATCCCTACAGTATAGTATGGCTGTAATTGTCATAGAGAGCTGTGTGTGTGCCCGCCCCTGAGCATCCTGATGCAGATTTAGTCCCACCCATGCAGTACAGTACAGTCTGGCTGTAATTGTCTTAGAAAGTTATATGTGCTTGCCCCTGAGCATCCTGATGCAGATTTGGTCCCACCCATGCAGTACAGTCTGGCTGTAATTGTCTTAGAAAGTTATATGTGCCCGCCACTGATCCTCCTGATGCAAATTTAGCCCCACCCATGCAGTACAGTACAGTCTGGCTGTAATTGTCTTAGACAGCTGTGTGTGCTTGCCCCTAAGCATCCTGATGCAGATTTAGCCCCACCCATGTAGTAGTCTGGCTATAATAGTCTTACAGAGCTGTGTGTGCCCGCCCCTGAGCAACCTGATAAAAATTTAGCCCCCACCCATGCAGCCTGCTTCTAAACCCTTCAACTGGTCTGCTCCAGCTCACACATCCAAAATTTAAAACCAGAACAGACCTCTGTGATTTTATCCCAGACGTAAAAGGTGACTTGCACTTTAAAGTGGTAATCCTTTCTATAAATATATATTTTGTTTGTAACTTTTGACGGCGTTCAGCGTGACATCTGTCATTGTGTTTCCCCCGAACGCCCCTTCCCATGGGGAGGCCTGTAAGAGGCGGGAAAGAAAGTACTTTTCTATTCTAAATCAAGAGAAAAGAAAAACACGAAGCCTTAGAAATTCCGCCCCCTCGCCGTGAAGAGCGGGAGAGAAGGCGCTCTTTTATACGCGCTCTCACTTGACGCGTGGGTGAGCTGCGTATTAGCCGTGTTTATCCCAAAAAGATTACTTGTTCCTTCCCTCTGGGGAAACATCGCACCCGTAGCGGAGGGAAAACAAAACGAGATCGGCGAGCGTACGGAGAGAAGCGCGATATAGAATTGCAGCGTTTACAGATTAGGGAATTATAGGTTTCCGTGTCTCGTGGTCTATAAGGAACGCACTTAGAAGAAGTCGATCCTTATTTATGTAATTTGCAGACTTCAGAGCTCTCGAAAAACAGCGTAGGCAGCGCCGAATAATGATTCTGCGTAACTAAAGCGGGAACGATAAAGAACGGTACAGAAGAGAAACCCCCTAAAATGATACGGGGGACGGGGGTGTGAGCTGAGGGCTGGATGCTGGGCCTGAGGGCACTCGGGGTCCTTTGTATGAGAATCGGAATGTAATGGTTCTGTAAAGGCAGTATGTGAACCCTGCGCTGCATTCCAGATGCAACAGAATCTGCCGTGGCTAAATTGTTAATGTGTGGCTGTTCCGCCCATGTACACGAGCTCAAATCCAGGCATGCATGTAGACGTAGCATCTAATAGGTCACATGACACCTTTATAGTGGGCAGCGAGGCAATTCTGATTACATGACCAGAAGCAGAGAGCTCAGCGAGTCTACTTCAAGCCCTGTGGGTGTGGCTGTTCCTGCTACCCTGATTCCATCACGCTGCGGTTCAGACGGCAGGGGGAAGGCACATACTCAGTCTCTCTGAGAAAACTGCAGCCTATAGCGCAGACAGTCTGTGGAGCAGGGTAGTGACCAGATTATTCTCAAGAGATGTATTTAATGTCTCAGGCCCTGTTCACAGTGGCCAGTTGCGTTACAGAATAATTCTGCATGTTAACTCACTGTGCATATAATTCTATGGGACTGTTCACAGTAACAGATCGCATTGTTCTAACTCGCTGCATGCAGGCTTTACATTAAAATCTATGTCCAGTCTCCATTACAGTTCACAGACATTTTAACGTGTGGTTTATGCAACTGACCACTGTGAACCTAGCCTTAGCTAAAAACAAACTTACAGAGACACAAAACAAACTCCACAACTGGATGCTACACAGATCTACAGTAGAAGGGGTAATGCCTGCTGCATGTAACTGGCCCAATGATTGCTGCATACATTTTCATAGCATTAACATAAAATTTGCATGAGCTGGGAGGTGCTGGCGCCCCATTGGGCAGCCGCGTGTTCAGGTTTGTATGCGCGCTGGACTCACGGGAAAGCGGAGGGCGGAGGATCGGTTGCAATGCATGGAGATGGGGGAGTAGTTGTACAGGGAGTTCAGGACTTCGCTGGTGAACGAGTTCCAGGGAACCTCGTGGAACTGCTCGGCGACCTCTGCCTGCGGACAGGTGCAGACATCCTCCCCGCTAAACCTGCAAGACAAACAACAGTCAGAGAAATGTCCGATGGTGCCGTGCCTGGGGGCGGAGACAGGAAGTCCAGATAATGGTCACACCTCTAATAGCCTGGATATAGTTCTGTGCCTGGGGGGCAGAGACAGGCAGTACAACAACGAGCCCTACAGGAAGTCCAGATAATGGCCACACCTCTGATAGCCTGGACATAGTGCAGCTAGGGATGGTCAGTGGCATGCTATTAATTGTGGCTTGCGTGCTAATTTAGTGCAAATTGGACGTAACTTGGAATAAGACCTATCGAGTGCACTTTCTGTCATTTGCTATTGGCCAGATTCCAAGCTGCAAAGGAACGTGATTGCAAGCAACTCATTGGATAAAGGTGCATACACACACCCAATTCTTATTGGCTAATGACCATCCACTCTTAAAACCTCCATGTAGGGCCAGTTCTAGTAACAAAGAGGCCTTCTTGACAAGACCCTCCCCCCCCCCCCCCCCCACACCTTTCACAGACCTGACCAAAAAGCGACTCTTGTTGCTGCCAAATTGCCCCTGCTTTTCCAACCTGGCTGCCAGGTCACCTCCCAACGTCTCTGTGGTCCCCGGGGCCCCTGTAGGGTCTTTGGCTGGGTAGTGTCTCACCTGACCTGGGAATATTTTGCCCTCGTTCTCCTCACTCAGTATTACACAATATTCTGCCTGTAGCTGTCCTGCCAAGTCAGAGGGAGGGAGAGAGCCGATGAAGGCCGGGCTGCTGAACCGTGGCAGATTCTGGTATTCTGGTAACTATTTAATGGCAAGCAGGGAACTGGCAGACTAGTAAATACTTTTTTTGGCTGTTTTGAGACACTTTTCAAGAGGGTTGTATCTGAGATGCTAATATTCCTGGCTTGCATGATCATTTATTGCAGATTGTATGCACTATGCAGGGTGGAGCTGGTCCAGTCAAACACAGCTTCTGCCCAATTCTGATCTGCAAAAAAATCTGCAAGCCAGAATTATAATCTCATTGCTGATCTCTATAGAGCTCTGATGGCATGGGTGGTCCTCAGCGGTCCTCGGTCACCAGACACTCCCCTCTGTTACTCACCTGTCCACCAGACCCCTCCCCCCCGCCGCGCGTCACTCACCTGTTCACCAGACCCCTCCCCCGCCGCACATCACTTACCTGTTCACCAGACCCCTCCCCCTGCTGCGCGTCACTCACCTGTTCACCAGACCCCTCCCCCCACCGCGTGTCATTTACCTGTTCACCAGACCCCTCCCCCCGCATGTCACTCACCTGTTCACCAGATCCCTCCCCTGCTGCGCATCACTTACCTGTTCACCAGACCCCTCCCCCGCCACGCGCCACTCACCTGTTCACCAGACCCCTACCGCGCGTCACTCACCTGTTCACCAGACCCCGCCGCGCCTCACTCACCTGTTCACCAGACGGAAGTATTTCTGCAGAAATCCAGGGTCCACGTGGCTCTTACACAACTCCAGCTCAGTGTGAGGATAATAATGGACGTAATTCACACACATCTCATCCGTGATGCTGAACCCGCCCTGCGGAGACCGGAGAGAACAGCAGCGTCACAGCCATACAAAGCACCACTGCAACCACACCTCCAGCACCCTGCTCCTCCCACACTGCTCCTCCCCCCTGCGGAGCCAGGAGAGAACAGCAGCGTCACAAAGCAAGGCTACTACAGCCACACCTCCAGCACTCTGCTCCTCCCACTCTGCTCCCCCCCCCTGCGGAGCCAGGAGAGAACAGCAGTGTCACAAAGCAAGGCTACTACAGCCACACCTCCAGCACTCTGCTCCTCCCCCTCAACCCCACCCCCTGCGGAGCCAGGAGAGAACAGCAGCGTCACAGCCACACCTCCAGCACTCTGCTCCTCCCCCTCAACCCCACCCCCTGCGGAGCCAGGAGAGAACCGCAGCGTTACAGCCATAAAAAGCAACACTACAGCCACACCTCCAGCACTCTGCTCCTCCCCCCCTCCCCCGCTACAGAAGGAAGGGACTACACAGAGCTGGAGGTCCTCGGTGGTAACACCTGCAGTAAAGGCAGGCTCTTATAGCTGACAGTTTCTTTGGAGGAACTTTTACACTACTGTGCAGCATTAGGAGGTACAATTTGGAACAATCGCAACGCACCAAAGCCGAAGAAAAAGCAGTAAATCAACATGACTTCCGGGATTAGCAGGGTAACAAACTGCAGCTTGTGCATTATTTCTGCGCTGCCCAGAGCGCTTCCCGCGCATTGCGTCGCATCGCAGCCAGTGTCTCACGTCTCACTGACTTTAATGACCACTGCAACGAGGGAAAGTACCACGACATGACGCACTGCGATAACGGTAAAGGTGTCCACTAACGATACAATTGTTTACAAACGGTTCTTCATATGAACGATCGGAAATTATTGTTTGATCAGATTGGGTAAATTTTTGTTCCATTAGTGTGCACAAACAATCATTTATTTTTGTTTATATGAAGAGTTGATTATAAATGATCGTTCAGCAAATTGTATCGTTAGTGGCCACCTTAACAGGAGCCTTAGGCACCCTGTGGAATACCTGTGCTCTATATACACGCCTGCCGCTCCTGCCTGCAGCTGGGCGGAGCTCTGTGATCAGCTAGAGGTAGAATGTCTGGCTGAGGATCAGTAAGCGGAATATTTATAAAAGGGAATAACAATGGCAGGTTTCCTATTCCTGGTATCGCAGGTTTCCTTTAAACCCCGAGTCGGCTTCACAGCAAATAACAAAAAAAAAGCAAAGAAAGGAAAAGAAAATGGATCAAAGCAAGAAACAGAGCTGATATAATGCGACATGCGGCCGCCGTGCGACCCCAGAGGATGAGGAGAGGTTCTCTGCATCGTGCAATGCTTACCAGCGTGGCTCCGCTTCTGTCTTCTGTGTTATACAAACAGCTTGTGATCAGCAAATCCCCCTGTGAGATCAAACACAGACAGTGTGCGGTCAGAGTCAGAGAGCTCACCTCTGCACCCCCCAAACACAGACAGCGTGCGGTCAGAGTCAGAGAGCTCACCTCTGCACCCCCCAAACACAGACAGTGTGCGGTCAGAGTCAGAGAGCTCACCTCTGCACCCCCCAAACACAGACAGTGTGCGGTCAGAGTCAGAGAGCTCACCTCTGCACCCCCCAAACACAGACAGTGTGCGGTCAGAGTCAGAGAGCTCACCTCTGCACCCCCCAAACACAGACAGCGTGCGGTCAGAGTCAGAGAGCTCACCTCTGCACCATCTCCCCCCCCCCCCCAACACAGACAGCGTGCAGTCAGAGTCAGAGAGCTCACCTTTGCACCCTCCCCCCCCAAACACAGACAGCGTGCGGTCAGAGTCAGAGAGCTCACCTCTGCACCCCCCAAACACAGACAGCGTGCGGTCAGAGTCAGAGAGCTCACCTCTGCACCATCTCCCCCCCCCCCCAACACAGACAGCGTGCAGTCAGAGTCAGAGAGCTCACCTTTGCACCCTCCCCCCCAAACACAGACAGCGTGCGGTCAGAGTCAGAGAGCTCACCTCTGCACCCCCCAAACACAGACAGCGTGCGGTCAGAGTCAGAGAGCTCACCTCTGCACCATCTCCCCCCCCCCCCCCCCCCAACACAGACAGCGTGCAGTCAGAGTCAGAGAGCTCACCTTTGCACCCTCCCCCCCAAACACAGACAGCGTACGGTCAGAGTCAGAGAGCTCACCTCTGCACCATCTCCCCCCCCCCCCCAACACAGACAGCGTGCGGTCAGAATCGGAGAGCTCACCTCTGCACCCCCCAAACACAGACAGTGTGCGGTCAGAGTCAGAGAGCTCACCTCTGTACCCTCCAAACACAGACAGTGTGCGGTCAGAGTCAGAGAGCTCACCTCTGCACCATCTCCCCCCCCCCCCCCCAACACAGACAGCGTGCAGTCTGAGTCAGAGAGCTCACCTTTGCACCCTCCCCCCCAAACACAGACAGCGTGCGGTCAGAATCAGAGAGCTCACCTCTGTACCCTCTAAACACAGACAGTGTGCGGTCAGAGTCAGAGAGCTCACCTCTGTACCCTCCCCCAAACACAGACAGCGTGCGGTCAGAGTCAGAGAGCTCACCTCTGCACCCTCCCCCCCCCCCAAACACAGACAGCGTGCGGTCAGAGTCAGAGAGCTTACCTCTGTACCCTCCCCCAAACACAGACAGCGTGCGGTCAGAGTCAGAAAGCTCACCTCTGTACCCTCCCCTAAACACAGACAGCGTGCGGTCAGAGTCAAAGAGCTCACCTCTGCACCATCTCCCCCCCCCCCCCCAACACAGACAGCGTGCGGTCAGAGTCAGAGAGCTCACCTTTGCACCATCTCCCCCCCCCCCAACACAGACAGCGTGCGGTCAGAGTCAGAGAGCTCACCTTTGCACCCTGCCCCCCAAACACAGACAGCATGCGGTCAGAGTCAGAGAGCTCACCTCTGTACCCCCCAAACACAGACAGCGTGCAGTCAGAGAGCTCACCTCTGTACCCCCCAAACACAGACAGCGTGCGGTCAGAGAGCTCACCTCTGTACCCCCCAAACACAGACAGCGTGCAGTCAGAGAGCTCACCTCTGTACCCCCCAAACACAGACAGCGTGCGGTCAGAGAGCTCACCTCTGTACCCTCCCCCAAACACAGACAGCGTGCGGTCAGAGTCAGAGAGCTTACCTCTGCACCCCCCCCCCAAACACAGACAGCGTGCAGTCAGAATCAGAGAGCTCATCTCTGCACCCTCTCCCCCCAACACAGACAGCGTGCGGTCAGAGTCAGAGAGCTCACCTCTGCACCCCCCAAACACAGACAGCGTGCGGTCAGAGAGCTCACCTCTGTACCCTCCCCTAAACACAGACAGTGTGCGGTCAGAGTCAGAGAGCTCACCTCTGTACCCTCCCCCAAACACTGACAGCGTGCGGTCAGAGTCAGAGAGCTTACCTCTGCACCCCCCCCCCCAAACACAGACAGCGTGCGGTCAGAGTCAGAGAGCTCACCTCTGTACCCCCCAAACACAGACAGCGTGCGGTCAGAGAGCTCACCTCTGTACCCTCCCCCAAACACAGACAGCGTGCGGTCAGAGTCAGAGAGCTCACCTCTGCACCCCCCCCCCCCCCAACACAGAGAGTCTGATTAAGATCAGAGCACACACCTCTGAAGCCCCCCCGTACAGGAATGGAGTGTGGTCAGAGTCAGAGGGCTCAGCTCTGCCATCCCTCAAAGAAGACAACAACAGGCTATCCTAGCACTAGACCGCATCATAGAACCGCCCCCAGACTGTATCTTCATGTATCCCACCATCTTCACCCAACCCAGCTACCTGCAGAAATGACCCATTGCCTTGAAGAATGATGGGGGACTATGAGGAAAAGAAGAGCCAGCTCCAGTATTTCAGTATTTAGGGTGTTCAGAGAAAACGCTCTAAAACCAGCGCAGGAGATTTGGGCGCAGCGGCGCCACCATAGGCTGTAATAGGAATTATTACTATAGAGGCGCTCAGTGAGTAATCTGTACAAATGAGTACAAATTACTAAAAAAAACACTGTAATTCGGATGCCAGCAATTGCATCATTCCCCCACTATCCACGGCGGCCTGGAGGGGGAATAGTAATCAACACCGCCGGGACTTGTGTAGGAGCAGGGTGAGCCGTTTATCAGCTGTATCCTGTGCCCTAGTCTCCCGGCAGCTGAATAATAGGTACGCATTCCGAGAATGTATGTCAGTTGGGCCCAAAAACTGCAGATCAAAGAGCTAACAGGCGACCATCACAAATCATCTGTGGCAACAGAAGAGCAACGACATAACAGAGTGAAGGTCAGTGAGTCCATGGACCCCTCTAGCCAAGTGACAACCCTACAGGCATTTGGGGTAAGATAATGGCCTCAATGTTCTTTTGGGAGATGCTTGACCCCCTATCAGCTCAGGAAACATCCGTCAATACCAGCAGCTACCTCAACATGGCTTGTGTGACCAGATGGAGCTCATTGTGACTTTGGCCTTCCCAGATGCAGCTGGACATTCACAACAGGACAATGTACCTTCTCCATGCTCAATGGGTCTCATTGCTTCTGCTAACATGGCTCCACTTGCTTCATTGTCTGGCTCAGTCACCTGATCTCAAACCCATGGAGCATCTGTGAGATGAGGTGAAAAGATCCTTCTGAAGCCTACAGATTCCAGACTTCTGGACCTCCCAGTGGGTGGTTTGACCGACTCTGAGTAACCTGCTCTGTCTCTGTCAGCTTTGTAAGGGACTTCTCTAGACTTCATGATCCACTTCTCTACAGATATCCCATAGTGTTCCCCAACCCTGTCCTCAAGGCCCACCGACAGTGCATTTTTTGTGGAAATCCACAGAGGTAGTTACACAGCTCTGCTGAGACACTGATTACCTCACCTGTGCATGTTTGTGGTTTCCTGCAAAACATGCACGGTTCGTGGGCCTTGGGGACAGGGTTGGGGAACTAGGCCATAGGATACATAGTTACATAGTTATTATGGTTGAAAGAAGACATACGTCCATCGAGTTCAACCAGTACAAAGTACAACTCCAGCCCGTCCCCCACATACCCCTGTTGATCCAGAGGAAGGCGACAAAACCCTTACAAGGCATGGTCCAATTAGCCCCTAAAGGGAAAAATTCCTTCCCGACTCCAGATGGCAATCAGATAAAAATCCCTGGATCAACATCATTAGGCATTACCTAGTAATTGTAGCCATGGATGTCTTTCAACGCAAGGAAAGCATCTAAGCCCCCTTTAAATGCAGGTATAGAGTTTGCCAGAACGACTTCCTGTGGCAATGCATTCCACATCTTAATCACTCTTACTGTAAAGAACCCTTTCCTAAATAAATGGCTAAAACGTTTTTCCTCCATGCGCAGATCATGTCCTCTAGTCCTTTGAGAAGGCCTAGGGACAAAAAGCTCATCCGCCAAGCTATTATATTGCCCTCTGATGTATTTATACATGTTAATTAGATCTCCTCTAAGGCGTCTTTTCTCTAGACTAAATAAACCCAGTTTATCTAACCTTTCTTGGTAAGCGAGACCTTCCATCCCACGTATCAATTTTGTAGCTCGTCTCTGCACCTGCTCTAAAACTGCAATATCTTTTTTGTAATGTGGTGCCCAGAACTGAATTCCATATTCCAGATGTGGCCTTACTAGAGAGTTAAACAGGGTCAATATTATGCTAGCATCTCGAGTTTTTATTTCCCTTTTAATGCATCCCAAAATTTTATTAGCTTTAGCTGCAGCGGCTTGGCATTGAGTATGATTATTTAACTTGTTGTCGATGAGTACTCCTAAGTCCTTCTCCAAGTTTGATGTCCCCAACTGTATCCCATTTATTTTGTATGGTGCTAGACCATTGGTACGACCAAAATGCATGACTTTACATTTTTCAACATTGAATTTCATCTGCCATGTATGTGCCCATATAGCCATCCTATCCAGATCCTGTTGCAATATGACACTATCTTCCTGAGAGTTGATGATTCTGCACAATTTTGTATCATCTGCAAAAATAGCAACATTGCTCACTACTGCATCTACTAGGTCATTAATAAATAAATTGAAGAGCACTGGACCCAGTACAGACCCCTGTGGGACCCCACTGCTAACAGTCTCCCATTTTGAGTACGATCCATTGACCACAACTCTTTGTTTTCTGTCCATTAGCCAGTTCCCTATCCATGAACACAGTCTCTTCCCCAGTCCTTGCGTCCTCAACTTTTGCACCAGACTTCTGTGGGGAACAGTGTCGAAGGCCTTTGCAAAGTCCAAGTATATCACATCTACAGCATTCCCAATATCCATATTAGCATTCACTACCTCATAAAAGCTGAGCATGTTAGTCAAACAGGACCTGTCATTAGTAAACCCATGTTGATGCTGAGAAATAAGATTATTTTCTACTATAAAGTCATGTATAGTATCTCTTAGTAACCCCTCAAATAGTTTGCATACAACTGATGTTAAGCTTACAGGTCTATAATTTCCTGGATCTGATTTTTTGCCCTTCTTAAATAATGGGAAAACGTGGGCTGTACGCCAATCCACTGGGACTGTGCCAGTTGCAAGAGAGTCACAAAAGATAAGATAAAGGGGTGTATCTATAACTGAACTTAATTCCCTTAGGACCCGAGGATGCATGCCATCCAGGCCAGGTGCCTTGTCTATTTTTTATTTATTTAGTCTTGCCTTCACTTCTTCCTGCGTTATTATTACAGTTAGAAGATTGAGACTCTTCTGCCTCTGTAATTTGCAACAGTGCTGTTTCCTTTGTGAAGACAGAAGCAAAGAAAGCATTTAATAACTCTGCCTTACCTTGGTCATCCACCATTGAGTTCCCACCCTCATCCTTTAGGAGTCCTATACAGTCAACCTTTCTTTTTTTAGAGTTGATGTACTTGTAAAACTTTTTTGGGTTAGATTTGATATCCCTAGCGATTTGATTTTCAGCTTCGATCTTTGCCAGCTTAATTTCTTTTTTACAATTTTTATTGCACTCCTTATAATTGCTTAGTGCAGCCTCGGTCCCCTCCTGTTTTAGGACCTTATAGGCATTCCTTTTCCTCTTCATTTTATCCCTAACCTTTCTATTCATCCACAGAGGCCTTTTTTTATTCCTAGACATTTTGTTTCCATATGGGATATACATACTACAGTATTGATTGAGTATAAGTTTAAAAGCTTGCCATTTCCCTTCAGTGTCTTCCCCTTGTAGTACATTATCCCAGTTCACCAAACATAGTGCCTGCTTATTTGATTGAACTTTGCTTTTCTAAAATTCATAGTTTTAGTGGTCCCGCTGCCCCGTGGCCTATCAGTCACCAGATCAAACGTTATCATGTTGTGATCACTATTTCCCAAATGTTCTTGAACCTGCACATTTGATACATTATCTGGTCTATTAGAAATGATCAGATCCAGTAACGCATTCCCCCTAGTTGGTTCCGTTACCATTTGAGTCAAGTAATTGTCCTGTAGTGCTGCCAGAAATCTGCTGCTTTTACAAATCAGGCTTCATAGAAAGTCTCAGAATAATCCAATGCTTTATTCTTATTTATTCTTGAATGATTTGAGCTCTGTGTTTTGGGTCATTAACCTGTTGGAGAAGCATGAGAAGCAACCAAAACCAGTTTTTGAACACTGAATGGTATATTTTGCCCAGAATGTTTTGATAGTTTTGAGATGTGATCGTTCCCTGCACTGGCTCAGAGCACCCCACGTAAAAGGGCCACTCTGCTCAGAACCGATATTTCAGTATCCTGTAGTTTAAGGGATTTATTATTCACATTCCAAAAACGGAACACTCGGGCAAATTAATCAAAATCAGCGCAAAGAGGACTGGATCAAAACAAGTGCAAGAATGGAGCAGCCAATCAGCATCCTCGATCTGGGGGTCTGATCCAATCTGCTTCAGTTTTCATTGCACTCGTTTCAACGTCTGCCCCAATCTCGAAGGCAATTGTTTTTTTCCAACAGCTCTTCAAACACCTGGCAGTCCTGTTCAAAACCCTCAAACATAAAGCAATAAAGCAGCTCAGAATGTCAGCCAGAGTAACTTGTACACTAAGGTTATGTTCACATTACTATTATTATTATTTAGTATTTATATAGCGCCGACATATTACGCTGTACAGTGTATGTATATATATATATATATATATATATATATATATATATATATATATATATAGTCTTGTCATTAACTGTCCCTCAAAGGAGCTCACAATCTAATCCCTACCATTGCCATATGTCTATATTATGTAGTGTAAGTACTGTAGTCTAGGGCCAATTTTTAGGGGGAGCCAATTAACTTATCCGTATGTTTTTGGAATGTGGGAGGAAACCGGAGTGCCCGGAGGAAACCCACGCAGACACGGAGAGAACATACAAACTCTTTGCAGATAGTGCCCTGGCTGGGATTCGAACCAGGGACCCAGCGCTGCAAGGCGAGAGCGCTAACCACTACGCCACCGTGCTGCCCGAACTGTAAATCATATAAGTATAAGGATATATAGTAAAAATAAAATACTTTTGAAGAGACAAAGAAGTTTCAAGATGATCTTAAATTTTAACGTATCAAAAAGTTCTTTTGTAAAAACAGAGTTCACAAATCTTCAAGCGAATTCATCTTTGAAAACAACATCCAATTATCAAGTACCGAAAACAAAAAACAACAAAAATTGGGACGGGTACCATCTGGACAAAATCAAGCCAGGAAACACCACTTAGACTAAAGGTGGCCACACACGATACAATAAAATGATCCGATTTTACAGCAATTCGATGAAAACGATCGTATCTCTCGAAAAAATCGAAAGCTTTTTTTTTCATTCGACTGAAAAATCCGATCGGAATTCCCGTTTTTTTCGATTTAAATCGATCCGGAATGCCAGATATTTCTGTTCAATTTCTCTAAAGATTGTATGGTGTGTGTTGCATTGCAAGTTTATTAATATACACACCCTAGCAATTTTCTCAGAGTTTCCAATCATTTTTATCATAATTGGGGAAAAATTGAACATAGGTGTGTGTGGTACGTTGGTCATATTTTTTAATTTGTTACAATCAGTCAGAAAAATTGATTGCAATTCTTAAATTGAACAGATATTTAAAAAATTGTATGGTGTGTGGCCACCTTTACATTGGACACAGCACACAGGCGAGATGGACCACACTCTCCTGGTACATCTTGCCCGTGCACTGTGTCCAATGGTAGTCTAAGTGGTGTTTCCTGGCTTGATTTTGTCCAGATGGTACCTGGCCCAATTTTTGTCCTGTATATTACAGATTACAATTGTTTGTGAAGGCCTGAAGAAGGTTACTCCGAAACAAGTCAACGTTGTCGCCTTTTTAAACAATTGCATATTTCAACAAGTTTCATGGAAAGGACATTTTCCATGAAACTAAGTATTTTTTCTCCCTTTCTTTTATTTTTCATACTGGCTATTACTGTTTTAATAATTGTTGATTTTAATAATTGTCTGTATATATTAATTATTTATATTGCCGTGAATAAACGACTTTATCCAAGTCATTCACTGTTCCGCTACCCTGCTTCGCAGCCGCACAAACTGAACCAGACTTCTGAAGAGACGCTACTATTGTATTGTTGCTAGCTAGACAGAATACAGCGTGTTTTAACCGTTTTTATTTGTAGATCTAGGCTCAGACAGTCAGCGGGCTCCTCTGTCCCATGGCAACATATGTTTTCGGTACTTGATAATAGGATGTTGTTTGCAAAGATGAATTCGCTTGAAGATTTGTGAACTCTGTTTTTACAAAATAACTTTTTGATACATTCAAATTTAAGATCATCTTGAAACTTTTTTGTCTCTTCAAAAACATTTTTTTTTTTACTATATATCCTTGTACTTATATGGTTATATGATTGGTGTTCTGGCACACCATTGAGGATATTTTTTTTTTTTGGGGGTCTCCCAATTTTTCCAATTACACATTGTAAATCGCCAGCGCTTTTTCAAGCGCTGAGCAATTTTTTGCTATTTTTAAAATCGCCTTTTCCTGCGCTTTATAAGCACTTTTCTAAGCGCTTTGGCGCAGCATTTATTTTCACTTCCTGATGACTGTCAGCAGTTGAACTCTTTCACCCGGAAATAAATACAATGTATTTATTCATCAAAGCGCGGGGGAAATCGCTATACAAAGTGTTTGTTTTTTCAAGCGCTTTGTGATTTCCCTATACCTTCCATTATAGGCAAATCATCTAGAAAATGGTACAGGCAGCGCTTTGGTGAGCGGATCGGAATTGAACCGCTCATATGTCAACTCTCTTATAGGGAATCATTGCACAAGCACTATTAGGGTGATTTTCAAAATTGCCGGCACAAAAAAAACACTTTTAAGGGGGCCATACACTAGCCAACCAACCAATCGACCATCCAATTTGATTATTATAATCGAATTGGATGAAAATTGGTGCTGCCAAGTGCATGCCCGATCGACAATGCGGCCAATTTCGGGACAGAAATTGGCCGCACGGTCGATCGCGCATGCTGGAAGATGTCGGGCCGAAGTTGGTTGGTCGGGTGCTCGGCGGTACGGCGGCTGAATTGCGAACGAGCGACGAGACGACGAAACCCCCGCCGCTGCAATCTATAAATGTATGTAGTTGATGTGCATTTATACATTACCTGTCCGGTGTCAGCCTCCACGCGGTTTCCGTCCATCTTGCCGGGTTCCGCATACACGCCGGAGGCGCTATGTCTGACGTCAGACGCTATACGCCGCTAGCGTGTATGCGGCTGTTACCCGGCGAGATGGACGGACACCGTGTGGAAGCTGCTACAGGACAGGTAATGTATAAATGCACTACACTACATACATTCATACATTGCGGCGGCAGCAGCGGGGGGCCGTGGCGGGGCGGACGCGGTGGGCTCAGCCGATTCCCTGATGATTTCATGCTGAAATTGGACGGGAATCGGCCTGTAGTGTATGGGCAGATTCGATTAGAGAAATATTTGTCTCTTGGTCGAATCTGCCCATAATCGTTCTAATGTATGGTCACCTTTAGTGTGAACAAGCGCTAAGGAATGTAACTTGTGCTACACTCCGTGATCTATTGTGCATTTCATCATGATGCCCCGTAGGTGGCGCCACATCTACCAGCGCGCAGTAGTCCAGTGGTTCCCCAGGGGCAGCACAAGCCTCCAAATCTCTGCATTCCTCTGCAGAATAAATAAATAAAGGGCCCAATAATATAGAAAAGAAGAAAGCTGCGCTGCCAATTACCATATATTCCATTTCCTCTGCCTGAGTTTAATAACGGATATTGGATATTCAGTATTATTTATTATTACTATTCTAAGATGGTGGAAAACACGACGTTAACAACGATGGGACTGCGCTGAGAAATGAGCGCTACGATGACCGGATGATCATATGAGCCCCGCCCACTATCGCACGGGGACTGCGCACAGATTGAGGGATTTCCGCCCTTTTTAAAATGTAATTTCACTTTAGGTACAAAGTCGGTGTCATTTAATCCCATTCGCAGAGGCGCTCACTTCTGCATCTAGACCCATTGAGCTATACTCCTGTTTGCCTGATGAAGCAGGACCACGCCTGCGAAACGCATTGCACTAAGTGGAGTTCAATAAAATATTTTTGTATTGATATATTGTGACTCAATTGAGTTTTATATTTTTGAGGGAGGTAAGTCCACCTGAACATCCCCCTCTTTTAGACGGTTTTTCAACGTTTTTATTCTACTCTGGCGCCTCTGTACACCAAGCCTTGCTGTAATCCCATTCGAGGTCAAGGAGCAAAAAATTTGTATGATTAAAAATACATAAATATAAATAGGTACAGTACATTTCTCCCAGAGTAAATTGCACAATAAATGACTTTTTGCCTATGTCACTGTGTGATTTTCACTACCTACTATAAGTAACAGCCACTTAGGAAACAAGTCATTTTAGTGAATTGTACTCTGTGGTTTTGTCTTTTAAACATTTCCATAGCAATCATTTTTGAATCCTCTGTTATTAAAGTTATCTTTCAATTTGAGTTTTTGCTTGACTACAAATCTGGGTTTCTGTCACGGAACAGCCGTGAGAAACGAAAACGCAGCCGCAATCGTTTTCCTGCCTCGATTGCCGTTGCGCTGCCAAATCAGAATCTCATGTCTCTGGATACCAGGCAGTCCAGCCTGGAGGGTCTCTGCTGTCTTCATAAGAGCAGCAGAGTTCTTTTCATGAAGCCTGGTGCCTGTGACTTGTTAGCCAGAGGTGTAAACTCACATTCAGATGTTAACCAAAAGGTCCTTTTCAAACAGCTAGATCCCAGGAAGCCAGTCACAGCTTGACACCAGGCAGCCTGGCTGCAGCCTTACCAGGAAGAAATTAATGTATTATATAAGTTTTTGCCTATTTACAGAATACAGTAAATAGGGTAGTTATGAGAGCGGTATCATTGGATCCGTAGGGTCATGCTGAATCTCTTGATACCAGTCGAGAGGGGCCCAGGGCCCCTACAACCCAAGTATGAATCTTCTCAGGAACCTGACCCGCTGCCCTAGCCATGTCTGATGTCATATTAATCTGTATTTTCCGACAAGTATTAATCTGTTATCCTTCTAAATATAACGTGTATCGTTCATGAGTTACGGCATTTTATAAGTTTAGCCCTAAAATCTCTCAGAGGGAATGAACTGTCATTGGTGGGTAACTTAGAGGGGGCCGGCATTGCCACACCCCCAAACCAGCTTCATCAAAAGCACATGGCCGGTAGGCGGGCCCTGATTCCTCCATTTTTCCACCTTCATGAACACACGGCCACCCTGAGGAACAAGTGGTGGCCATTTTGCTTGAACTTAGCTGAAACAAAGAACTTTGCGGAACTTGGAACCAAGGACTTGATGATTTTCCCACAAAAGGACATTTTCCATGAAACTAAGTATTTTTACTCCCTTTCTTTTATTTTTCATACTGGCCATTACTGTTTTAATAATTGTCTGTATATATTAATTATTTATATTGCCGTGAATAAACGACTTTATCCAAGTCATTCACTGTTCCGCTACCCTGCTTCGCAGCCGCACAAACTGAACCAGACTTCTGAAGAGACGCTGCTATTGTTGATATCTAGACAGAATAGGGTGTGTTAACCGTTTTTATCCGCAGGACCAGTCAGGCAGTCGGGTCCACTGGCCCATACCAGTGGTGGTGGCAGTTATACCCTGAACTAGTGTGTAAAGTGTATTTCCGTAACCCACAGGCTCCCTTCTGGTCGGGCTGCTGCCCAAATTTCTGTCGGTTTCTGCACAAAGATCGCGACCAAAGCTTGCATGGTCTGTGTGCTGAAACCGATTGGAAGGCAATTTGCGGTCTGACCACTAGGGCTCCTGTGACAGTTTCCCCGAGCTGCTGGGGTATTCTAACAATCTCTGAAATACCCAGTAAAGTTATATTGAGACAAATCCACAGGACTTCTAGGGATCAAAGAGAAGAATCAAAAACCCGCCTCCATTACCATCCCACCACTGAAAAAGCTACACTGCATAGCATTATGCCTTCTCAAACACAAGGTAATTGCAATAATTTAGCTCTAAGTAAGCGAGAAAGATATTCCATAATGCATCACTGCTGAATATGCAAATCATTCCTTTATAGCCATGAAAAAACAGACACACTTCCAATTACCCATGTCCTACCCACAGAGCCATATCAGTCTGTTCCTTTTCACTAATCAAAACCTAACCTGAAACAGCCGTCTGCAAGATGAAGGGAGGGGCTAAACTATCATTCAGATTTTATGGCTGTCTCCACTCACTTCCTGCGCTTGGTGACATCACATGAAGTGAGGGGACATGGTTTCCTTTGCTACAAATCTGTTACAGCTAGGAGCTGGACCAGTGCTGCGGCTGCAATGTCTCATTGGTCCATTTTCAAGCTCCATAAATTTTATATAAACTTGGTGCGAACTGGCATATCACTGACCAGCCATGTATCACAGACCATCCGCGTATCACTGACCATCCGCGTATCACTGACCATCCGCATATCACTGACCATCCCCAACACAGATTGTCACAAGTCATTTACACAAGAAAACTCACCGGCAGGACTTGGACGCTTTTCTTCAGCATACGGATTTCCTGTCAGCGATAAAATAAGAGACGTCATTACTCTTTAATGTCACACGGAAAATACTGTGTCAGTCCATCACCTTTACCTGGCAGACTGCTGGGAACACTGCGGAATGGCTAGTGCAACAGCAGGCAGGATACTGGTAAGGAAAGCTGGGATATGTAGTGCGACAGCAGAAAGGACACTGATAAGGAATACTGGGATATGTAGTGCGACAGCCGGCAGGATACTGGTAAGGAATGCTGGGATATGTAGTGCGACAGCAGGAAGGACACTGGCAAGGAATTCTGGGCTATGTAGTGCGTCAGCTGGCAGGACAGAGGCAAGTATTGCTGGGATATGTAGTGCATCAGCCAGCAGGACATCTTGCGATTGTTACCTGGAAGTGAGGACTGAAGTGTTTGTCCGCATTCACCACCCCGACCTGCTTCCCATCCCGGACGATGACGGTGGTGACGGAGCGACCGGTCAGATGGGTGTGCAGCTGCGAGGCGAAGATGTGGATCCCGTCCGGAGGAAGAGCCTGAAATCCAAACAGCGGCCATTATTATAACATCACAGAGCAACCATGACAGGACATCAAGTCTCTGCCCAGGACTGTTCAATTCAGGGGAGTGGGGAGAGGATAGGTCTGTTTATTGGGGAGTCACCACATACCCTGCATAAGAGGGGTAGCTCTGCCGATCAGGCCATGTATGGGCAGACCGACCAAGAGACAGATCCCACTCTGATCCAATCTGACCGGAGGAAGATCTGCTGGCTGCCCACACACTGCAGACTCATTACCGATATGTATTTCAGCATGAAAATGGCCTAGCTCCGCCACCTGCCAGGCTGCCAAGCAAGTGTAGAACTCCCCCCCCCCCCCCCCGTGCCGATGCAGTGTAAAACCTTCGCCACCAGATGGTCGATCAAGCCGCAAATTCACTGGATGCATGTATGGGCACCTTAAAGTGAACCTCCGGACTAAAAATCTACTCAGCAGCACTGAAAAGGCTTGGTGTTTCTTTAACAGTTTCACAGCATCAGAACTTTGTTTTTCTTACCAAAGCATCATTTTTAGCTGCATTTTTAGCTAAGCTCCACCCATCAAAGAAAAAAAGCCCAGGCTTTTTTCCCTGTTGCTGTGCAGAGCATGATGGGATTTCCTATGTTATTATTCACGTTGCCTAGCAACTGGGAGAGGTGCTCAGAACACAGGACAGTTGGAACTGTGTCTCATGCTCCCTGTCACCTCCTTTCAACCAAAAAGATGTCTGCCATCATGAAATCAAACATTTGCCTGTTCTTTTAAAACAGGGTGGGTAAGAGATTATATTAAATATCTATTTTAATTAACATAACTAATGTAACTTAATGACAGTCTGTTTGTTTAGGCTGGAGTTCCTCTTTAACTCTGCAGATCAGATTTCTAGATAACAAGGGAAACCACTTATGCCCAAGTGGAGCAACAAACTCCCCTAGCAGGCTGATGGCTTCACTCATGAGATGCAGGAAACCGAGATTATGGGACCAGAGTGACTGCTAATAAAGTGCTCTTCTTATGGCCCATACTCACGGGCAACTTTTAGGGCCTGTCGCCAGCACACGTGAGCGCAGGGGAGGACTGGCCAGGGGGGAAGGAGGGAGATTTCCCCCCAGGCTGACTCTCATTTAATGATTTAGGGCTGGCACTGTGCCTGGTGAATTCAGGTTTTTGTACAAGGCAATGTGAAACACTAGGCTGAATGAGGGAAATAAACGCCCAATTACAGAGCAATTGCAGGGCGGGCAAGCTAGTAAATATACACAGCATGATACAGAGCAGAGGCTTGCCTGCAGGGTCCGTGGGAAAAAAATGTGTCTGGTCTCTCACCATTGATAACTGCATGTGCACAGCTACATAAGATATTGTCTAGGTTGAAAAGTTTGACAGTCCCTAGACTCCAGAAGGGCTGCTTGCAGACAGTCCCTAGACTCCAGAAGGGCTGCTTGCAGGACTTGTGTAAGAGATAGAAACCTCAACCATTGTAACTCAAAATGTATTATGTGCCCCCCGATGCCAGTGCATTTATACTTTAGCTGTCACACTGTCCCTCGAGTGTCCTTGCTGTATTTCCCACGTGACTACCGGCATATAGCTCGTGGGACACGTGTGTGATGTCATTTGGGCTGGGCTGCCGTGAAAACGGGCCTCTAGTTTGTGTTTTCCCCCCAGGCCAAAAGGTCCCAGTCCTCCCCTGCGTGAGCGCCTCGCCAGGTCCCTCCGCGTACACACGCGGAAGAGGGACCAGCGGCGTGACGGAAGCTGTCGCCGACGTTCCTCCTCCCCCCGCCGGAAGCTCCGTATACTTCAATGGAGGTTGCTGTCGCTAGTCCGCGTACTCACGCGGACTAGCGAGAGTTGCGGCGGAGTTGCGGCGGCGACTGTCGCCAGGGGATTGAGCACTTCAATCGCCTGGCGACATCAGCGACGGGCGACAATTCGGGGTGCGCGCCCGTGCAACGGCGCAAACTCACGGGCGACCTGTCGCCGCAACACGCGCGCCGCGTGTTGCGGCGACAATTGTAGCCCGTGAGTATGGGCCATAACAGCTTGACTTAGGGCCTTTTTCCACTAGCCTGCGATTTGCTTCTGATCGCAAATCACAAGGTACATTAAACTAATGGAAACTGCAGCAGCAATTTCCATTAGTGCGATCCGATTGCGATGCGATTTTGGTCACATCGCAATCGTCGTTCTGCCGCGTTTTGTATGCGATTGAGCTGGACTATAATGAGTATAGTAGCTCAATCGCAATCGCATGGTGGAAATTGAAACGCGATTGCGATCGGAATCGCGATCACGATCGCATTTCATAGTGGAAAAGAGCCCTAAAGGTTCGCTCACACACACACAATTACCAGGGGCAAACGCAGGATTTTTAAGGGGGGGGGGGGGGGTTCCTGAAAGGTCCAGAAGCACTTATGTCCCGAGTGCTTCCGAATACAGGTGGCTCCATACTGCCCATGCACAAAAGTGCGCTGGCGTATTACGGAGCTGCCTATCTTTGGAAGTACTCAAGGACACAAGTGTTTCTGAGGGCTTCTGGTAGCAGCAAATTTGAACAGGGGACAGCGCTGGAACAACTCCCCGAGAGAGGAGCGGGAGATACTTAGTTTGGACAATTCAGTGGAATATGCCACATAGTGTCACATAGTGCAAGCGATACCCATATGATGCAGGGATATATGCATCTGCGGAAGATGGCGGCGCTATATAAATAATAATAATTTGCCTCACCAGAATTGCACTTTTATTTAGCTTTCCTGTATGACAAGACACAGCCAGCCAGCACTAGGGGAAGAGGGAAACAAAGGTGAATGAGGGAGGCTGGTGCACACCAAGAGGGCTTCTGAGCGTTTTTCAATCAACAGTGATTTGAAAAGCGCTTGGCTAATGTTACCCTATGTGGGTGTTCTCACAGCAGCGTTGTGACTTTTTCAAAATCGCAGGTATACTGCATGTAGCATGTTTTTGAGCGATTCATTCAAAAATCGCTCTGAAAATCGCTTCACAAAATCACACTCACAAATTGCTAGTGATTGCTATTGTCATTTTGGCGTTGCACTAGCCCAGAGAGAGGAGTGGAGAAATTGAGAATAGCCTGAGATGGAGCAGAGAACTTATCTGTATTGCAGTCCCACATAAGACAGGCTACTTGCCTGTAATCAGACTCCTGTCCCTGCCAGTCTCTCACACAAGTCAGAAAGAAGCCCTCCTGGAGTCTAGGGACTGTCAAAAACTTTTCAACTTGTTTAACACCTTATCCACACATGCAGTCATTATAACAATTGGGAGAGACCAGACAGATGTTTGCCCAAGGACCCTGAGTCCAGGCAAGCTCTGCATCATGCTGTGCATATTTACCAGCTTGCCTGCCCTCTAATTGCATCATGTCTGACACTTCTGTGCTGTGGAGAGTCCAGGACTCCAGAATCAACATTCTCTCACTGCAGGCTGCATCTTCTTGTGAGGGAAGCTCGGCTGCCTCTCTCATTCTATTAGCTGGAGGGAGGCACCAGGAGTAAGAAGGGAGGGAGAATGAGGCTGTTTATATTATGCGGGCTTCCCTGGCTGAATACACAGCTCAGTGCAGGGGGGGGGTTCCAGACACCTGGAACAGCCCCCTCCATTCGCCAGTGATTACGGTCACCCACATGTATCAGGACTCCATCCCTCGGACAACCCTCGGTTGGGAAGGGGTTATACTGGACCCATTTGCTATAGGGGGAGAGAGGAGCTGGGCACTAGCCTGGTTTATATTTACATAGCCCTATTGCACTGCCCTTTAGCCTGGAGAGTGGTGTCACCTGATGCGGTCCGCACCTAACGCAACCCCCTCGTAACGCCACTGCCTTGTGGCACCAGGTGTGTGTGTATGACGTTACATGCGCCACATTCGGTATACGGCCACGTGGGGGTGCTTGCAGTAACAGTGGACATAGGGTGATGGAGGATGAGGGCAGGAGTCTCGGCAGTGGGACAGGTGAGATATTACACCGCACGGGCAACGGGGGGACATTTTACATTTGAGGGGCAGTTTGGGAAGCACCGGAGCAAGGCCAGTTCTGGGGTAGATTTCATGCTGAAATCTTTCGGCAATCGGCCTGCGGTGTATGGGAAGCTAACAGATCTCTCCGATCAGAGATCTGTGTATTATTGGTCGGTCTGCCCGGCATCATTAGATGAATATATATATGAATTTCACTGTATTTTCGGCTCTGTATACCAAGGATCGCATAAACGGTAACGTGAGCAGACGTTCATCACGAAAGCAATCACGCATTTTTCTGAGAATCATTAGATGGGGAAACATTGAGAATTTCCGTCTCCTCGCAGCGCCCCGCCGAGAGGCACGTCCCTCATTGGCTGGGAGAGCGCGCTGGGACGGAGCAGGTTAATTCGCGGCGGAGCTCGAGACGTTGCTTGCGACGACTCCTCCGGTTTGCGAAGCGTGTGCTGAAACATGTCAGCCTGCTTCAAACACCTGATGGTAATTATCAGCTTAAAGCAGCAGAAAGAGAAAAAAATATATAAAACTCATGTTTTCCCAGCGCTGCTCAATAATGGATGCCGCCCTGCTTAATTTAAATGTTTCTTCCGCCTCGCTGGACGCGGTGGAGCGACGGCGGCGACTTGGAGAGACGAGGAAGGACTTTGGCATTACTGGAAGTCTGAAACAAGATCCAGTGCGGGAAAAACATTTCTAGAGAGGAAGAAAAATCTCTCTGGGGTGTTTAGCACTGTCTGTGGCCCTTTCTCTGAGACCTGCCCCTCCCCCCTCGCCATGCTGCTGCAAGGCTATTAACAAGCCAACCCCGCCCTTTCCACACAACACCAACCCTTCCCTCACTCCACTGGCTACCAATAAAATGGCTTATTGACATTTCAAATCCTTGCACAATCTGGGCCCTGGATACCCGAAGGCGGGGCCCTGAGGCCATACCTCCCAACTTTTTGAGATGAGAAAGAGGGACACTTAAGCCATGCCCCTGCCACACCCCTGATCAAGCCCCGTCACACCCCTATGGGTGTGGCCACACACTAGCATGTGGGTGTGGTCATGGGTGAGACTGAAGCCCCAAAAAAAGTTTTTACCTCTTATTGAGTTTAAGGATGATGACTCTGCCTGGGGGACATCCGGGGCACTCCAGAATAGATCTGGGGCATGTGCCACTGATCTTTGGAGCATCACACCCCCCACAATCTTAGATCAAAAGGATGTAATAACTTGGTCACCCCCAAAGTCCACCTCAAAACCTTTGTAGACAGATCCTTGTGTCATGCTGCCCCTACACTTCGGAATTCCCTGCCACCCCCATCAGGACAACTCCATCCCTGGAAGCATTTGTCCAAACTGAAAACCCACCTGTTCAGTCTGGCATTTATGAACACCTATTTCCTCTGTAAGCCTGCAACCCTCCATTGATCTGACACATATCTATGTGCTTTGAGTCCTATGAGAGAAAAGCACTTATTTGTTATTGTATTCAGGGGCGTAACTAGAAATCACCGGGCCCCCCTGCAAAAATTTGTATTCACCACCCCAACCCGCTTCCCCCCCCCCTGGGCCCGCTCAGGGCCGTTTTGGGGGGCAGGAGGGGTCGCGGCATGAGGAGAGAGCATAGCCGAACATGGGCGGGGAGGGGCGACGCTTCCCCCCCCCCCATCACCTCGGGATCTCCCCTCAGCGCTCCCCTCCTGCAATTATCACTGGCAGTGGGCGGCGGCAGGAACACATACCTTCATCCACCGCGGAGGTTCCGCTCTCTAAGTGTCTGACGCTACTTCCTGTTTAAAAAGGAAGTAGCGTCAGACACTTAGAGAGCGGAACCTCCGGCGCGTGGAACGCATGTGCTCCTGCCCGCCGCTGCAGCCACTGATAATTGCAGGAGGGGAGGGCTGAGAGGAGAGCCCGATGTGAGGGGGGGGTGGAGTGTCCCCCCTCCGTGACGGTGTGTGCCCATGCTCTCTCCTCATGCCGCGACCCCTCCTGCCCCCCAAAATGGCCCTGAGCGTCCCCCACGGGTGCAGCCCCTGTTGTTACACCCCTGATTGTATTGTATTTACAACAATAAAAAAAGTGGCCTTTTACTGCCCGACTTTGGCCGTTCTGCCGCCGGCATGTGTCAGATCCTCTCAGCCAGGAGCACACCGGGGTGAGTAAGTCGGCGTTGAAACCAGGCCGAGGACCGGCGGCTTCTCAGGTGTTTTAGAGTCGGAGATTAGTGACACGTCGCTGACACGCCATGCTGCTGCAAGAGATGCGGCCTGCGAAACCCGCGCTGCGCGGACTGAGTGAATAATTCATGCTCACTTTCACTGTGCCATGAGAGCAGAGTATCACAGGGAAGTGTGGATGTCAGGAACCTGCATGAGCTTCCCTCTCACACACATACCACGAGCTAGCAGAGAGCAGCGTCAGAGTCTGGCCTAGAAGAGAGCAGAGTCAGAGTCTGGCCTAGCAGAGAGCAGCGTCTGGCCTGGCAGAGAGCAGCGTCAGCATCTGGCCTGGCAGAGTCAGAGTCTGGCCTAGCAGAGAGTAGCGTCAAAGTCTGGCCTGGCAGAGAGCAGCGTCTGGCCTGGCAGAGAGCAGCGTCAGAGTCTGGCCTAGAAGAGAGCAGAGTCAGAGTCTGGCCTAGCAGAGAGCAGCGTCTGGCCTGGCAGAGAGCAGCGTCAGCGTCTGGCATGGCAGAGTCAGAGTCTGGCCTAGCAGAGAGCAGCGTCAGAGTCTGGCCTGGCAGAGAGCAGCGTCAGAGTCTGGCCTAGCAGAGAGCAGCGGCAGAATCTGGCCTAGCAGAGAGCAGCGTCAGAGTCTGGCCTAGAAGAGAGCAGCGTCAGAGTCTGGCCTGGCAGAGAGCAGCATCAGAGTCTGGCCTGGAAGAGAGCAGCATCAGAGTGTGGCCTGGCAGTGAGCAGCATCAGAGTCTGGCCTGGCAGAGAGTAGCATCAGAGTCTGGCCTGGCAGAGAGCAGAGTCAGAGTCTGGCCTCACAGAGAGCAGCGTCAGAGTCTGGCCTAGAAGAGAGCAGCGTCAGAGTCTAGCCTGGCAGAGAGCAGCATCAGAGTCTGGCCTGGCAGAGAGCAGAATCAGAGTCCAGCCTGGCAGAGAGCAGCGTCAGGGTCCAGCCTGGCAGAGAGCAGCGTCAGTGTCTGGCCTGGCAGAAAGCAGCGTCAGAGTCAGGGCCGGCGCTACCATTAAGGCAAAGGAGGCAGCTGCCCCAGGGCCCCAGAGCTTGTAGGGGCCCCCAGGGGCTACAAGAGGAAAAAAAAATTTTTTAAATCGGCCTTATAGTTTTTGAGAAAATCGATTTTAAAGTTTCAAAGGAAAAAAAATACACATTTAAAGACCTTCCGACTTTAATGGTTAATAGCAAATCCACCTTAAATGCTAGAAACCCTAAATTTGCAGGATATGTTAAGGAGATCATTAGGAATAAGAGGAAAAAACTATTTTTCAAAAAGACCTTATAGTTTTTGAGAAAATCGATTTTAAAGTTTCGAAGGAAAAAAGTATGCTTTTAAATGCGGTAAATGTCACTTTTAGTAGCAAACCTAACGGTAGTGTAATTTTACATGCATCAAACGAAAGCGCAATAAATTTCCTGACGGGGTTTCCAGGGGGTCCATACGCAGCCGCAGCGCTTTGGACAAGGATCACTATACAGCCGCAATATGGCTGTATGAGGATCCCTGGCATTTTTTCCTATTTTCCCAATTATTTTTTTTATGTTTAGAGTGTGGGAATTTTTTTTTTTTAAAATTATGTGGGGTCCGCCCTCCTGAAACTTTTTAACCCCTTGTCCCCCATGCAGGCTGGGATAGCCAGAATGTGGAGCTCCGACCGATTGGGACTTCACACTCTGTTATACCAGCTGCAAAAAAGGTCCCCTAATGCCGATTTTTGTTCCGGGGTATCTGTTGGGGGGGCCCCCCAGGTTTATTTTGCCCTGGGGCCCCATTGTTGCTTAAACCGGCCCTGGTCAGAGTACGTCCTGGCAGAGAGCAGCGTCAGAGTCCGGCCTGGCAGAGAGCAGTGTCAGAGTCCGGCCTGGCAGAGAGCAGCGTCAGAGTCTGGCCTGGCAGAGAGCAGCTTCAGAGTCTGGCCTGGCAGAGAGCAGCGTCAGAGTCTGGCCTAGCAGAGAGCAGCAGCAGAGTCTGGCCTGGCAGAGAGCAGCGTCAGAGTCCGGCCTGGCAGGAAGCAGCGTCAGAGTCTGGCCTGGCAGAGAGCAGCATCAGAGTGTGGCCTCGCAGAGAGCAGCGTCAGAGTCTGGCCTGGCAGAGAGCAGTGTCAGAGTCCGGCCTGGCAGAGAGCAGCTTCAGAGTCTGGCCTGGCAGAGAGCAGCTTCAGAGTCTGGCCTGGCAGAGAGCAGCGTCAGAGTCTGGCCTGGCAGAGAGCAGTGTCAGAGTCCGGCCTGGCAGAGAGCAGCTTCAGAGTCTGGCCTGGCAGAGAGCAGCTTCAGAGTCCGGCCTGGCAGAGAGCAGCATCAGAGTGTGGCCTCGCAGAGAGCAGCGTCAGAGTCTGGCCTGGCAGAGAGCAGCTTCAGAGTCTGGCCTGGCAGAGAGCAGCATCAGAGTGTGGCCTCGCAGAGAGCAGCGTCAGAGTCTGGCCTAGCAGAGAGCAGCATCAGAGTGTGGCCTCACAGAGAGCAGTGTCAGAGTCTGGCCTGGCAGAGAGCAGCTTCAGAGTCTGGCCTGGCAGAGAGCAGCATCAGAGTGTGGCCTCGCAGAGAGCAGCGTCAGAGTCTGGCCTAGCAGAGAGCAGCATCAGAGTCTGGCCTGGCAGAGAGCAGTGTCAGAGTCTGGCCTGGCAGAGAGCAGCTTCAGAGTCCGGCCTGGCAGGAAGCAGCGTCAGAGTCTGGCCTAGAAGAGAGCAGCGTCAGAGTCTGGCCTGGCAGAGAGCAGCGTCAGAGTCTGGCCTGGCAGAGAGCAGCTTCAGAGTCTGGCCTGGCAGAGAGCAGCGTCAGAGTCTGGCCTGGCAGAGAGCAGCGTCAGAGTCTGGCCTAGAAGAGAGCAGCGTCAGAGTCTGGCCTAACAGAGAGCAGCGTCAGAGTCTGGCCTAGCAGAGAGCAGCGTCAGAGTCTGGCCTGGCAGAGAGCAGCGTCAGAGTCTGGCCTGGCAGAGAGCAGCGTCAGAGTCTGGCCTAGAAGAGAGCAGCGTCAGAGTCTGGCCTAACAGAGAGCAGCGTCAGAGTCTGGCCTAGCAGAGAGCAGTGTCAGAGTCTGGCCTAGCAGAGAGCAGCGTCAGAGTCTGGCCTAGAAGAGAGCAGCGTCAGAGTCTGGCCTAGAAGAGAGCAGCGTCAGAGTCTGGCCTAGCAGAGAGCAGCGTCAGAGTCTGGCCTGGCAGAGAGCAGCGTCAGAGTCTGGCCTGGCAGAGAGCAGCGTCAGAGTCTGGCCTAGAAGAGAGCAGCGTCAGAGTCTGGCCTAGCAGAGAGCAGCGTCAGAGTCTGGCCTAGCAGAGAGCAGCGTCAGAGTCTGGCCTAGAAGAGAGCAGCGTCAGAGTCTGGCCTAGCAGAGAGCAGCGTCAGAGTCTGGCCTAGAAGAGAGCAGCGTCAGAGTGTGGCCTCGCAGAGAGCAGCGTCAGAGTCTGGCCTAGCAGAGAGCAGTGTCAGAGTCTGGCCTAGCAGAGAGCAGCGTCAGAGTCTGGCCTAGAAGAGAGCAGCATCAGAGTCTGGCCTAGCAGAGAGCAGCGTCAGAGTCTGGCCTAGAAGAGAGCAGCGTCAGAGTCTGGCCTAGAAGAGAGCAGCATCAGAGTCTGGCCTAGCAGAGAGCAGTGTCAGAGTCTGGCCTAGCAGAGAGCAGCGTCAGAGTCTGGCCTGGCAGTGAGCAGCATCAGAGTCTGGCCTAGCAGAGAGCAGCGTCAGAGTCTGGCCTAGCAGAGAGCAGCGTCAGAGTCTGGCCTAGAAGAGAGCAGCGTCAGAGTGTGGCCTCGCAGAGAGCAGCATCAGAGTGTGGCCTGGCAGAGAGCAGCATCAGAGTCTGGCCTAGCAGAGAGCAGCGTCAGAGTCTGGCCTGGCAGAGAGCAGCGTCAGAGTGTGGCCTCGCAGAGAGCAGCGTCAGAGTCCGGCCTGGCAGAGAGCAGCTTCAGAGTCTGGTCTGGCAGAGAGCAGCTTCAGAGTCTGGCCTGGCAGGAAGCAGCGTCAGAGTCTGGCCTGGCAGAGAGCAGCGTCAGTGTCTGGCCTAGCAGAGAGCAGCAGCAGAGTCTGGCCTAGCAGAGAGCAGCAGCAGAGTCCGGCCTGGCAGGAAGCAGCGTCAGAGTCTGGCCTGGCAGAGAGCAGCATCAGAGTGTGGCCTCGCAGAGAGCAGCATCAGAGTCTGGCCTGGCAGAGAGCAGCGTCAGAGTCTGGCCTAGCAGAGAGCAGCGTCAGTGTCTGGCCTAGCAGAGAGCAGCAGCAGAGTCTGGCCTAGCAGAGAGCAGCAGCAGAGTCTGGCCTAGCAGAGAGCAGCAGCAGAGTCTGGCCTAGTGGAGAGCAGCGTCAGAGTCTGGCCTGGCAGAGAGCAGCTTCAGAGTCTGGCCTGGCAGTAAGCAGCGTCAGAGTCTGGCCTAGTGGAGAGCAGCGTCAGAGTCTGGCCTAGTGTGTGCTGCCAATGTGGGGGAGGGTCACCCGATGTCCCCTGTGTAGCCTGAAGGGAGGGGCAGATAATCTGCAGGACACAGACAGAGGTATCAGATGTGGCTGCGCAGGACAGCACGGTTATGCGAATCATCAGGCAGGCTGGAGGTGAATGAATAGTATCACTTGCTGTAAATTGTTCACCTCTGCAGATGTGAAATGTGCTGTGGGCTGTTAGGCTGGGGTCCCACTTTAAATCCTGCAGATTCTCCGCAGGCGTTGTGTCTTCCTCGCCGTGACAGGAGAACGCCGCCTTTGACGCCGTGATTAATTGTTACAGGGGAATTTTTCTGTTGCAATAAAGAGAGGCGTCACATCCATCAAACAACAAACAGATCCGATGAACGGCGGCATAAATACATATCAAAGACTCCTCATCCCAGCTGCTCTGCGAAGGGGAACCGCCGCCGCCCAGCGAGCGTTCTGGCATGTAGATCCGCAGCGTCAGGTGCAGGCGGGGTTAACTCTTCGCTGGCTGGGAAGGAGTCTTTATCAATACGAAGGCAGGCTAATTCACAACCTGCAGGAGCCAAACTCGGGCTGCAACTTTTCAAAGGGAGGAAAGACGGATCAGAGCTGTGTCAGGATGATAGTTCTGTCTGTGTCCTGGTTGCAGAGACAGATTAAAGCGGACCTAAACTCAGAACTTCCTCTCAGCCCTAAAAGATAAGCAACAGCAAAATAACCTTTAACCTCCCTGCCGTTCCAAAAATGTGCTGCGCACGGCAGGGAGGGTGTTTTTTGCATTTTATTAGCATGTAGCTAGCCTAGCGCTAGCTACATGCTTCCCCCCTCCCTGCGGCCCCCCCCCCCCCCCGTATGCACCGATCTCCGCCTTGCGCATATGCCCATCCGGAAATCCCGTTCTTAACGGGGTTTCCATGAGGGCTTCCCCCGTCGCCATGGTGACGGGCGCGATGACGTCACCGACGTTGTGACATCAGAGGGAGTCCCGATCCACCCCTCAGCGCTGCCTGGCACTGATTGGCCAGGCAGCGCACGGGTCTCGGGGGGCACCCCCTGATGCTGCGGCGAATCGGCGCGGAGCGGCAGCGATCGTAAGTGACACGCAGCTAGCAAAGTGCTAGCTGCGTGTATAAAAAAAAAAAATTATGCAATTCGGCCCAGCAGGGCCTGAGGAATCCTCTGCGGCAGGTTACCCCGAACTGAGCTCGGGATAACCGGCAAGGAGGTAAAAGCGGTATTGTCACCATAAAAATCAAATTTCAACAGCAACTGGTCTGAGTGTATTAAGTGATAAAGATGCTAATCCTGCATTCAAAACTTTTTTCTGCTGTTATGGTTTGGAGTTATTACATACTATAGGAGCACTGGCCCTAGTGCCAAAAAGTTGAATGCTGGGAGTTCTTTTGAATGCTGGGAGTTCTTTTTATCTAGAATATATTCCTCCTCTTCCATTTATTTCCCTGCCTAGCTGATCACTTGTGTTTACAAGCAAGGCTGAGGTGACTCAGTGATTGGATGTGTAAATAAAAAAAAGACTCTGGGAGGAGGGCAGCTAACGAATACACAATGAGCAAGAGAAGGGAGGGGGGAAAACAAGAGTCAGGGAGGATATGATGTCAGCATTAGCTTGGCAAGATGGCCACTGCCTAGAATAGGATTTTCTGCTTTTCCTTTGTAAAATTCACAGGAATCATTACATAGATAGCACAATACATCTGTTATGTAAGTAGAAGTAGTATTTATCTACTATATATGGTTTTTATTTCTAGATTAGCATGGGTGTTGCTTGTTCTTTAAAGAAAAACATTTTTGTTACAGCTGATCCAAATCCTGCAACAAATCTGCAGTGTGTCTACTTCCTGCTTTCATGGAAGCGGACATAGGGGTAGCATCCCTGTGTTTACAAATAAGCTGCTCTGTTAAGGCAGCCAGCTGACACAAGGGAGAGAGCAAATTACAGTTGTGATTAGACACAGGTGAGGGGGAAATAGACAAGCTAAACTTTCTGAATACATCCAGGGTGCATTCCTCTTTGTTTTCCTTCTGTCCTGTGCAAGAGTTCAGGTCCACTTTAAGACACCTGCTTTGGGTATTCTGCCCCCTGGTTTTTATGCTGAGGTCAGGACAAGGTCAGAGGAGGCGTCGGCTTGGTTTCTGGTTTCCGGACCCTAGGAACCTGCATAGCCGGCCTTGTGGTTGTACCATCTCTGCCCCATTGATAAGATATTGCAGCAATTTTGAATGTTACTGGGACAGGAAGGGAGGGTAAGGGCCCTTTTCCACTAGGAAATGCGACTGCATGTTCTATTGCACTGCGTTCCCATTTCTGTCCATTTCCGCTACTGCGATTTGGCCGCGATCGTGCCGCGGTCCATTGAGTGTATGACGTAATTGCAATTTCCAAAGGAAGGAAAAAAAAAAATTCATATATATACAGGACACGAGCACGTGAGCAAGCGCCAGTCAGGCGCGAAACGGCGTTGTGCAGTCCCTTCACCCTGGTCACCCACACCCTGGCACACCTCAGCGCTGATACCTGCACCAGGTTTGATGTATCAAGACTGTTTGTATGCATGTAATATGTTTGGCATCAGGACACAATAAATAAGAAAGCGGAACAAGGATACAGTTGCCCGGCTTGCTTTGATGTACTTCCTGAAAAAAAAAATTCGCCTTGAAAACAGGCTGAAATTAATGAATCGCAGGGAGAATCGCATTGTGATTTTCCTGTGTTCCTTTACTAAGTATAGAAGGGCAAATGCGCCAAAAATTGCCATTTGGGGAAGAACAAAACAAATCGCACTAAATCGCTGTTTTACAGGTTAATCACAGGGCGGTTGCAATCAGCAAAACGGGCGCGATCCAAACTTCAGATCGAATCACGCGGCGTGGAAGAGGACCCCTAATCTTACTGGCCATCCCCCATCAGCAGTGCTATAGGAGGGTGTCTTAAAGAGAACCTGTACTGAGTAAAAATATTTAAAATAAACACATGAAGTAACTTCAAATGAACATTATAGAGTTACCTCACCATCAGTTCCTCTCAGAAGCTCACCATTTTCTTCTAACAACAATCCCTTCCAGTTCTGACAAGATGTTGTCAGAACTGAAATATATCAGTTACTGTCAGTTATATACCAGTTGCTGTCAGTTATAGCTGAGAGGAAAACTGATGTACCAGGTAATGTCCATGTTTCCCTATGGCTCAAGTGGGCGATGTTACAGTTTACTGTGTGCTGACCAGAAAGCTGTTATGGGCAGGCATGGGCTTCCGAATTCCGCGGAAGCTAAAATTCCGAAATTCCGCCGGAATTGGGGTTTCCGCATGGTTGCACGGAATTCGGAAATTGCAATCCGGAATTCGGAATTCCGGCAAAATCGGAATCGGAATGAATTGACCAATCAGGAGGTGCGGAATGAGTTGACCAATCATAATCAGTGGAAAGTTACCGCGCTAAAATAACGGTTTCAACATTTTTTTTATCCAAATTTACAAAATACAAATCAACTTTATTAACAATAGACTGTTATCAACAGTATTGATGATCATCTTAAATTTCAGATACAAAAACGATATTTCAAATGAGCGATTGAGTAATTCCTCCTAAATTTACGGAAATCCGTTTAAAAATGCGGAAAGTGCACATGGCGGAATACCGTGGAATTCCGCGGAATGTAGCGGAATTCCACCGGAATGTAGCGGAAACGGAATTTTGTTATGGCGGTATGCGGAATTACCGCGGAATCGGAAATTGGCTCTTCCGACCATGCCTGGTTATGGGGTAATGACCATTTTCAAAATGGAGGACGGAAAATTTCCTTGATCACAGTGAACAAACAGGACGTGGGAAAGGAGAAAGACACTGAGGAGTAGACTACACAGGAGGTAAGTATGACTTGTGTATGTTTATTTTGACTTTTAATTTTCAGTTCAGGTTTTCTTTAAAGGGGCACTGTGGTGAAAAATTGTAACATTTAAAATATGTACAAACATATACAAGTATGTTTTTTCTGAGTAAAATGAGCCATAAATGACTTTTCTCCAAAGTAATTTATGGCTCATTTTACTCTGGAAAAAACGTACTTCTTATTTGCCTATGTCTGCACATATTTTACATTTTACAATTTTTTGCCCTAGTGCCCCTTTAAAGGAACCAGGCTTCAACACTTCAGAGGGGTAAATACAAATCAATGGACTCCACAGCTCAATGTTGTTGGGGGTCCCTACCTCTCTGCATACCACAGCAATGATACCCTCCCCCTCCCTTCCCCCCAGGATACAAGTGTCAGGTGGTCACTACTAGCCACGGTAGTTGGAGGTCCCTACCTCTCTGCATACCACAGCAATGATACCCTCCCCCTCCCTTCCCCCCAGGATACAAGTGTCAGGTGGTCACTACTAGCCACGGTAGTTGGAGGTCCCTACCTCTCTGCATACCACAGCAATGATACCCTCCCCCTCCCTTCCCCCCAGGATACAAGTGTCAGGTGGTCACTACTAGCCACGGTAGTTGGGGGTCCCTACCTCTCTGCATACCACAGCAATGATACCCTCCCCCTCCCTTCCCCCCAGGATACAAGTGTCAGGTGGTCACTAGCTGGAGGTACATATGAGAAGAGCAGTGAACAGGTTTAAAAGAGGACCTGAACTCTTGCACAGGAAAGAAGGAAAAACACAGAGAAATGCTCCCTGTATGTATTTAGAAGTCTAGCCTGTCTAATTCCCCCTCATCTGTGACTAATGACAAGTTGTAATTTCATCCCTCAGCTGCGTCAACTGAATGCTTGGCAGTTAAGCTCATGTAATGTTAACCCTATGTCTGCTTCCATAAAAGCAGGAAGTAGACACACTGCAGATTTATTTTAGGATTTGTATCAGCTGTAACAAAGAGGTTTTTCTGTAAATGTTATTATGCTGCTGCTTATCTTTTAGAGCAGAGAGGAAGTTCTGAGTTCAGGTCCTCTAACCTCTGCTTCCTCCCCCTCTAGTGGCCGCTGCAGATACTGCTGAGTTCCTCACTGGGACATACACAGTACGTTATTCGTTATGATTCGCCATGCTAATATGCTTCTTCAGGGGATGTTCTGGTTTTAAAAGCTCGCCCTCTGGCCATGCTGAGAAGTGTGAATTTAAATGACAGGTGCTCTTTGTAAGGTGACTTTGATAACACTTTTGCAAAGTTTAAATTTCACTGTAAATATTTGGTGTCTGGCTGAACCTCTGCGGACAGAAGGGATGAAGTTCACCTCCAGATCACCTTCTGTTCATGCGCTGTCCCGATGTCACGCTATATATTAATCTATATTCATGAGACGCTGAATAATATATTATTTGGAGTGTACGCTGCCTGCGGGAGTCAAGGTGAATTATCGGGACCGGACTGAAATGTCCCCAACCAAAAGCCGGGATAGAGGGGGGTCTCTCAGGAATGGGGTCTCTTGGGAAAGGAGTAATATACAATATATATTAACAGGGCTGGATAGATCATCAGGCAGAACAGGCAGCTGCCTACAGGTGCAATCCTTAGGGGGCTCATACTCACCAGAAGATTTGCACGTCGAATCGTCAGCGACGAACAACTGTTTGTGCAATATCCCGGAATATTGTTAGGGAAAGTTTGTTAAACAAATGTTCAATGCCGGACGATCACATGTGATAATCGTTCGTTTTTACTGACCGCCATGACGGATCCAAACGTGGACAGTCATTCCGATCCCCATTGACCCTTGCATAAATTGCCACGATCGCTCAAAGTGCCGTTCGCACCCGTCGTTTATTCCCATGGTGCGTGCTTATGGAAGATGAATTTTGGGGTAGGATCATTTGTCGCATCGCTTGTCACTACGTATCCCCTGATCCATCTTCCACATACTTTGTGGAAGGTATTCAGCTGTAGAGTTTCTTGCCTGGAGGCAAAACTCTTAAAGGGGCAGCGTCTCCAAGAGTTGTATACCTATGAAATCACCACCGGGAGACTTGGGGCGCAGGATACAGCCGGTATGGCTTACTCTGCTCCTGCACAAGTCCCGGCTGCGTTAATTACTATTCCCCCTCCAGGTCCATGTGGATGGTGGGGAATGGTGTAATTCTGCTTCCATCTATTGCCGGAGGCCAAATTACAGTGTTTTAAAAGTAATTTCAGCACCGTCTTCTGACGGCGCCAAAGTTACTCACTGAATACCGCTATAGCCGTAATTCTTATTACGGACTATGATGGTGCCAGCTGCGCCCAAATCTCCTGCGCTGTCCAGCGCCTGTACCTGCAGTTCTTTGATTTACCTGCTAGTGGCACTGTGTTTCAATACTGTACTACCTGCACTTCCAGTACCCACCAGCAGGTGCTACCCAAGGTTCCACAGCCGTTAATTGTTCAGCATGTTTTGGGAAGGTGGGGGGGGGGGGGGGGAACTGCAACTACCGGAAGAAACGCAAACTTAGGAGAAGTGTGCAAACGCCATACTGACTGCATCCTATTATAAATGAGGATTCCAACGCTGCAAGGCGTGAATTCTAACCAAACTACCATGGCATTGTGTATATATTATTATTATTTAGTATTTATATAGCACCTACATCTTCCGCAGCGCTGTACAGAGTATATTGTCTTGTCACTGACTGTCCCTCAGAGGGGCTCACAGTCTAATCCCTACCATAGTCATATGTCTATGTATGTATTGTGTAGAGTATGTATCATAGTCTAGGGACAATTTAAAGAGAACCAGAGATGAAGCACCCTCTTGTATTTTACCTTATAAATCAGTGGGAACATGACAGTAAACACCTAATCTGCCCTTTGTTTCATTGTTCTCTGTGTAATCTGACTGTTATCACCTCTGATAAGAATCCCCGACTGAGAAGTCAGGCTGCTCCGTCTAGCTTTGCTACAGAAAGATTATAGCTAAGTCTGTATTCTGTGGTGTTATTTCAAGCCCAAGCCTGCCCCCTTGTGGCTTTGTTATAATGACTCAGCAATAATCATTCCCAGCAAAGCCAGATTTAATTGCTCAGTCTGGGATTCTTATCACAGCTGATAACAGACACTTTTAGCAGTGAGGATGAAACAGAGAGCATGGTAAGTGTTTTCTCTAATGTTCTTACTGATATATATGGTAAAATGCACAAGGGTGCTTCGTCTCTGGTTCCCTTTAAGGGGGAGCCAATTACCTTATCTGTATGTTTTTGAGATGTGGGAGGAAACCAGAGTGCCGGAGGAAACCCACACAGACACAGGGAGAACATACAAACTCCTTGCAGATAATGCCCTGGCTGGGATTCAATATGGGGACCCAGTGCTGCAAGGCGAGAGTGCGAACCACTACGTCACCGCGCTGCTTTATGCTTTCCGCTTGTTGTTTCCTCTATGGTCTACTTTCACTGTCTGAACCATGTATCTGTTATCTATGTTATATAATGACTAAGTTTAACAACATACATTCATATTGTTGTGTACTCAAATAATGTGCAATATTATTGATATGACTGAAATCTGGCCAATTTGGCCTTGTTGTAAATACATACTTTCACTGTCTGTAGGTTGGCTGGTTATTGTGTTATCCACTTTAATAAAAGTAAAAAGAGGCATGGTTATCTCACCCTGCCCTGCAGAGGATTAGGAGGATAATGCATTGTATTCTGTGGGGGTGATATAACAATGGCCTGCTGATCGTGGTTATAGGAGAGGGATGGGTTATAATTGCTGCAGTCCTCTGAGGTTCGGCAATCGCTCACACTGGTCTGTATGTACGCAAATAAAACGTTGGGATTTTTCATCATTAATTTTGATTCAGCAGAGCTGCGGCGCGACAGATTAGTATGACTGAGCAGGCTAATAACAAACAAATTAATTTAAAAGTTTTTATTGAAAGTTTACTTTGTCACCTTGCATCGCAGGGGTGTGGCTTAGGGCGTGGCAAATAATGATGGGCGGGGTTTGAGGTATTTTGTACCTATAGTCTCATTGTGCAAATATTATGCAGTCAGGAGGTTATGATTACATAAGGTCGATAAAATGCTAATAACTAGGATTTAAATATGTCATTTGTAAATGGACCAATACAAAGGGACAGGAAATACTGTATATTTAAAGCGGACCTGAACTCAGCACTGCCTCTCTGCTCAAAAAGATAAGCAACAGCATAATAACCTTCAAAGAAAAACATTTGTTACAGCTGATACAAATCCTGCAATAAATCTGCAGTGTGTCTACTTCCTGCTTTCATGGAAGCAGACATAGGTTTAACATCCTGTGTTTACAAATTAGCTGCTCTGCCGAGACAGCCAGCTGCCACAGCTGAGAGATCAAATTACAGTTGTGATAAGTCACAGGTGAGGAGGATTAGACAGGCTAAATTCTCTAAATACATACAGGGCGCATCCTATACTATAAAACCTTTGTGTCGCTGCGTCCAGCGTTTGTCCGTGTCCCTGTTATTTGCTACTGCGCATGTGCGCAGTACGGACAGCTGGACGGGACCAGGGAGCGAGGTGGGCGGGCGGGCAGTTGCGTGCGCGCAGCGGGTGCAGGCATGTGCGCAGTACGGACAGCTGGACGGGACCAGGGAGCGAGGTGGGTGGGCGGGCAGTTACGTGCGCGCAGCGGGTGCAGGCATGTGCACTGACTGTTGGCGGCGGCAGAAAAACAGACCTAGAGCCCGTTTTTAGGTCCACTAGTCTCTATATATAATTGGCAAGTGTCTCTGCGTCCATTTTTGTCCCCGTCTCGGTGCTTTTCAGCACTGCGCATGTGCAGGGATAAGACTTAGAGACACTGCCGACGGTGCCGGGAGCCGGAGGACGGGACCAGAAAGGGCGGGCAAATGTGTGCGCGGCAAAGTAATGACAGACCTAGCCCGTTTTTAAACGGGCTAAGGTGACTAGTTTCTCTGTGTTTTCCTTCTGTCCTGTGCAAGAGTTCAGGTCCACTTAAAGGGAACCTAAACTGAGAAGGATATGGATCCTTTTAAAATAATACCAGTTGCCTGACTCTCCTGCTGATCCTGTGTCACTTATACTTTCAGCCACAGCCCCTCAACAAGCATGCAGCAGATCAGGTGCTCTGACTGAAGTCAGACTGGATTCGCTGCATGCTTGTTTCAGATGTGTGAGTCAGACACTACTGCAGCCAAAGAGATCAGCAGGACTGCCAGGCAACTGGTATTGTTAAAAAGGAAACCCCATTCACACTTGAAAGCACTTGAAAGCACAAAATGCCAGCGACTACCACCGGCGTTTTGCGGGAGTGATTTTTCCGCGATTTCACTGGACACTGCAGCGATTTTTCCACGATTGCGTTTAGCGCTTCTATAGCACTGAAATGCGATCACCGGGAAGTTGCCTGAAAATGGTGTAGGCTACGCGTTTGCATTTGACGATTTGTGATAATCACCAGCGATTAATGCAAATCGCCCAAGTGAGAACGGGCCCATAGGGTATTATGGCACTAGTGCTTTAAAAAGTACTAGCGCTTGAGCGTTTTGCCGAAATCGCCGTTAAAACGCCCAAGTGTGAATGGGGCCTTACAGAGGGTAGTAGAAATCTGACAGAACCAACAGGTTTTGGACTAGTCCATCTCTTCATGGGGGATTCTCAGCATGACCTTTATGGATTTATGCAAAGACGCTGGCCAACCACCCTGTTCAATGCACACTTCTTTGGCAGTTGGCAGGAGCAAGTAACAGTCATTTATTAAAGAGACCCTGTACTGAAAAAACGTCCCCTGGGGGGTACTCACCTCGGGAGGGGGAAGCCTCCGGATCCTATCGAGGCTTCCCCCTCCCCGGTAGCTGCAGGCAGTCCAGCGCTGGCTCCCCCGAAGTGTCCCGCAATCCTGGCTCGACAAGCCTGACAAGCTACATTTATTTACCTTCCCTGGCTCCAGCGGGGGGCGCTGTTGCGCCTCTCAGTACGCATAGGTGGAAATCTCTGTCGGGTCCGCTCTACTGTGCAGGTGCAGGAGACTTGCAGGAGACTTGCAGGAGACTTGCGCCTGCGCAGTAGAGCGGCCCAACAGCGATCGGCTATTTCCGTCTATCTCTGAGGCGGAGAGCCGATACTGCGCCTGCGCTGGAGCCGGGAAGGTAAATATTTACATCTCCGTGGGACACAGAAGGATCCGGAGGCTTCCCCCACCCAAGGTGAGTACCCCCCAGGGGAACTTTTTCTCGTTACAGGTTTTCTTTAAGTGCTTTTGAAAATAAAACCCTGAGAACCCCCCCGTGAGGAGATGAGCTAGTCCAAAATCTGTTGGTTCTGTAGATTTTTACTTCCTAAGTGGCAGCAACATAGGAGAATAATTATATATATATATATATATATATATATATATATATATATATATATATATATATATATATATATATATATATATATATATATATATAAATAATATAGTAATATATGGCTCTTTTTACTCTGGAAGAAAATACTTCTTATTTGAATATGTTTATATGTATTTTACATTTTATGATTTTCATGCTAGTGTTCATTTAAGAATTCAAGATGCTGCAGGAGAGCTCCTCCGGGGCGGGGCAGGTTGAGGGGCGGGTCTGCAGGATTCTACCTAAACTGAAAATTTGGAGCAACTGGGAGAATTTCAATAGTATGTTCATTTTAAGCAAACATTTGTGGGTACTTCTTGAGACTCCATTAGGGCGGGGAACGGTCCCGGTTTTTCCAGGGGATAAATATTGGGGAGTCAGAGCCTGCGGTGAGTTACTGAGATCCTGTCTGTGGTGGATTTGCAGGGACATTACAGTAAAGCCACAGCGGGTATTTGGCGCTCACCGTTTGGGTGCATTTTTCCGTACAGTACCCGGTGAGGAGGAATTCCTTCTGCCGCGGGGGGATCGCCATCACCGGCGTGTACACCAGGCCCAGCTCCATGATGCCAGCGTCATACCTGCGCAGAGACGGCGTGTAATGCAGACGGATGCCGGAAGAGTCGCGGAGACCTGAAATACCATCAGATAATACAATCAGCCCACAGAAAAGAGTCCAGACAAGCAGACAAAGTTCAGCAGACCGTACCTAAAGAGGACCTGTAGTGAAAATAACAGAACACATAAAACTGCTTATTTTTTTTACATTTATAAATGGTTTAGTCAGTGTTTGCCAATTGTAAGAACTTTCCCAGGGGTGTAACTACAAGTCATTGGGGCACCCCCATCAATGTCCACACCTTTTTCCTTGCATCCCCTTGGGGCCCTTCACAGCCTGGGGGCCCATCTCACAAGGGTCATAACACAAGTGTGGCTATTATGATCGTCACACCCATAACAAGTGCAGCCACAAACACCTGATCTGATGTATAATCCCCTGTATCTGGGCCCCCCTCTAGTTACGCCCCTGCTTTCCTAACCTTGATTTACATTCTGAACTGTATCACAGGCAACATCTTTAGTCCTGTCAGGTGCATCACTGTGGAATGTTTGTGTTTACTAAGTATCCAAACTTGTAGAAAGAAAAAAAAAAAAAAAAAAACCAGGGACACTGAGATCTCCAGTTCTTTGCGTTTTTTTAGGGGCTCACTCACACTATGGGGTCGATTGATAACTGCTATCACGGCAGTTACCACGCAATCTGCCGCACGCAAAGCTTTACTCCACGTGATCGCGCACAAACCTCCGGTTATCACGCGGAGTAACCTTTTGCGCACGCAAAGCTTTGCGTGCGGCAGATCGCGTGGTAACTGCCGTGATAGCAGTTATCACACTTTACTGAATCGACCCCTATGTGCAATGCTGTTAGTCATGACCACACTCTGGGCTGGATTCACTAAGACAAATAGCACGCCTTATCAGAGTTAACACACCTTATCAGAGTTGACATGCCTTATCAGAGTAGCATAGCGAGCGCTACAAACTTATGCCTGCTAATTGGCAATGATGAGAGCTCCACTCGTCCTGCCCTGAGCCCCTGCGAGTCCAATCACTTTACAGGACATTATCCCTGCACTTTGATTGGCCCAATAGGCTGCCTGTGAAGATTCTTGTCAAGTGACAGGCAGCCTATTGGGCCAATCAAAATGCGGGGATAATGTCCTGTAAAGTGATTGGACCCGCAGGGGCTCAGGGCAGGACTAGTGGAGCTCTTGTCATTGCCAATCAGCAGGCATAAGTGCGTAGCAATCGCCTCTGATAAGGCGTGTTAACTCGGATAAGGTGTGTTGACTCGGATAAGGTGTGTTGACTCTGATAAGGCGTGCTATTTGTTATAGTGAATGAAGCCCATAGTCTCCGGTACACATGGTAACAGCCCTTCCTGGAAGCTGTGGGGGGATTTGGGGAGGATTTGCAGCAATAGCAGGCAGGCAGGATGAGAAGTCCCTTTTCCTCAGTCAGGTTGAGCTGCTGAATCTATATATAACAGGAGAAGGCTGGCGGCTGTCAGATCGCCCTGTACGGAGCGGGCATTATCAGCAGAGAGGCACCAGACGGGCAGAAACGCGTGCACAGCTCGCTTCCGCTATCTCGCACGCCGCACCAGATATCAGCTAATGAGCTCACGCCTCGGGGCCGCCATTAATTAACAGACACGGAGCACGGCAGGAACAAAAGTTTAAATTAAAAACGATCTCGCTGACTCGGTAAAAAACGAGGCCGTCACAAC